>NW_022437172.1:271122-312303 GCF_009761245.1 Sapajus apella | reverse complement strand
ACATGGACACAGGGAGGGGAGCACTACACACTGGGGTCAGTTGGGGGGAAATAGGGGAGGGACGGTGGGGGGTGGGAAGCTGGGGAGAGATAGCAAGGGGAGAAATGCCAGATGTAGGTGATGGGGAGGAAGGCAGCAAATCACACTGCCACGTGTGTTCCTATGCAGCAATTTTGCATGTTCTTCACATGTACCCCAAAACCTAAAATGCAATAAAATAAATAAATGGGAAAAAAAAAAAAAAAAGAAAATACAAGTCTGTCCATGTCATTATGTGCTTAAAATCTATCAAGTATGCTCCATTCCCTTGAGGGTCAATTCCATACTCCTTAACAGGTACAGAGGCCACTTTCCCCTCAGCTAGCCCTGAGCTGCCTCTCCAGGTGCACTTCCTGTGGTTTCTTCTGATGCTTCTTGAACTGTAGACACTCAACCATTCCTCCATGCCACTCTAAACTTTGTCTTTATGTATGCTGTTTTCTCTTCAGTAAAAATGTCCTTTATTGTTTCTGCCAGGCAGTCACCTATCTACTCACATGTTCTTGCTCCTAAAAATCTTTTTTGGAGTGAGTAGCATAAATAAATAGGTAGCTACACAGGCTGAGCACTCATTTGCTTCTTAAATGTAATTCCTAAAATATATTTGAGTTTAAATCTGCATATTGGGATCTGCTCTTTATTTGATGGCCTGTTCTGTGTTCCTTTTTCCTTTTTTTGAATTGTTAGAGTATTTTAAATTCTTCTCCTCTTCTCTATTTAAGCTTGGTGGTTACAAGATGTTCTACTTGTCTTGTAATTACCTTAAAGGCCACAGTATGTATCCTGGACTTATTACAAAATCTGACATAAGGGAGCTACCTCTTCATAGAGGAGCTACCTTTTTTTTTTTTTTTTTTTTTTTAAGGCAGTCTCTCTCTGTCAGCAGGCTGGAGTGCAGTGGCCCAATCTCAGCTTACTGCAACTTCTGCCTCCTGGGTTCAAGCAAATCTCCTGCCTCAAGTAGCTGGGACTACAGGCACCCACCACCATGCCTGGCTAATTTTTGTATTTTTAGTAGAGATGTATTTTGTTTCAGAGATGGGGTTTCACCATGTTGGCCAGGATGGTCTCAATCTCTTGACCTCATGATCCGCCCACCTCAGCTTCCCAAAGTGCTGGGACTACAGGCATGAACCACCACACCAGGCACCAGGCTGAGGAGTTACCTCTTTCTGGGCTTTAACTTCCTCCTGACTTAAATGTTATTGTGGTAATGTATTGTAATGCTCTATATAGCTCAAACTCCACAAAATGTTTCATGTTTTACAGTGCTACCCTGCTGATACTCAATTTACATACATATTTATAGTTACTATCATACTTTATTCTCCTGCATCTTCAGTCTTCCTTTTGTGATCACCGTAATTCTATTTGAAGAATATACCTTAATTCAGGTTCAGTAAGTTTATTTTTGTATGAAAATGTCTTTATTTTGACTCTATTTTAAAAATATCTTTTTTTTTTTTGAGACAGAGTTTTGCTCTTGTTGCCCAGGCTGGAGTGCAACAGCGCAATCTCTGCTCATCGCAACCTCCACCTCCCAGGTTCAAGTGATTCTCCTGCCTCAGCCTCTGAGTAGTTGGGATTACAGGCATGCACCACCACGCCCAGGTAATTTTGTTGTTGTTGTTGTTGTTGTTGTTGTTGTTGTTTTAGTGGAGATGGGGTTTCTCCATGTTGGTCACACTGGTCTCGAACTCCTGACCTCAGGTGATCCACCTGCCTCAGGCTCCCAAAGTGCTGGGATTACAGTTGTGAGCCACTGCGCCCAACCTTTTAAGGATCTTTCTACTGGTTATGGAATTTTGATAGTTGTTTAATACCAGCACTTTAAAGATAACCAATTATCTTCTGGTTTTAAAGTTTCTTTGAGGAATCTATTATCATTCTTATTTTCTCTTTTTCAAGTACAACATGCCTTCCCTAGCTGCCTTTAGTCATTTTTCTTTTTGGTTTTTCAGCAATTTTATTGGGAGATGCCTCATGTAGAGTTTTGTCAACACCCCTCCATCCCTACACCCTTGCTTTTTCTTTTGCATTTATGCTGCTTGAGGTTATAAACATCTCTTGAATTTGCGGCCTCTTTTTTCACATGTTAATTCCATTTCATTCTCTCTTGTCCTGAGAATCCAATTAAACATACTAGGATCCCTCATCCCTACCCCTTGCCCAGTGCTCCTACATCCTGAATTTGCTTCATTCTGGATGTTTTCTTCTGACCTATGTTCCAGTGTGCTAAAATCTCACCTCAGTTATCTAATCTGCTGTAAACATTAATTGAGTTCTTTTTCGTTTTACTTACTATTTTTTACTTTTATAGTTTCTGATCCTCTGCTGGAATTCATAATCTTGGCTTTTACTTCCTTCAATATGTAAGGCACAATTGTTTTAAAATCTATGTGGTAATCCTATTATGTGGATCCCTTATGAGTCTGTTTCTCTTGTCTTTTAGATTGCAGTCACATTGTCTTCTCTCATGGAATGTCTGGTTGGTTCTGACGGAGTGTTGAACATTGTTTATGAAAATTGTAGGGGAATCTGAGGTCCCAGATGATGTTATCATCCTACAGAAAAGATTTGAGATTACCTCTAGCAGGTGGCCATCACTTTATTCCAGTTAGCTATTAAGTTCATTGAAAAATGGCTTAGTCTGTTTAAAGGACATTATATTGCCTATTCAGTACTCCAAGTGTGCAGCTCCTTTCTGGTCTCAACCCAAAGCCTAGGGCTTTTTCTCAGGGGCCTTCTCATTGTCAGCCCTGAACTCACCTTTGTTTCTCTTAACCCAGGGATCTGTTGAAAGTTTTTCTCAAACTTCGTATATGTCTGGCTTATCTTTAATGTGTTGATGAACCTGGGGGACTATGGCTTAAAATGCCAGACTTACTTATAATTCTGTCGTTTTTCCTGCTGGATTTTCTTCACTGCCTTACTAGCTTTCTGATGCCTTCAAGCACATTCTTTATATTTTTGTCCATCTGTTCTTATTTTCAGTGTTGGCAGACTAACTAATCCATTATCGGAAGCAAAATTCTCTTGAATCTTTCTTTAAGACTTGTTTTTTACACATCCCTCCTAAGCCAGAGTCAGAAAGGGATTGTTCTATTCTTATACGCACCTTTTATACATTCAGCTGTGAGCTCTTTTAGTGCAGAGGTGGTACTTACCATACCCAAACCTTTATCTTAGCCTCTTATAAGGTAACTAGTATGTTATAACCACTCACAAAATATTTGCAGAAATATGAAATGAGCAGTTATAAAAGAATACATAAACTTTTTTCTTTTTGGTGTTAATAACCTTTTTTACTATAGCACCTCTATTTTTGTTTCCAATTTACAGAAAAGTTCCAAGTATCTTTTGTATCAGAACTATGAGTAAAGAAGTACAAGGGTAACTACAAGTAGCATTTTTAAACCATTACATGTTGCTGCCTTTACAATCTGTGTTACAGTATGTTGACATCTTGAGCTTGAAATTTATCAGGTTAAAACCAATTTTCAGTACATAGCACCCTGATTACAGGACAGTTTGGATTCTTTTTCTGTTCAACAGATATTGACAATACGCAGATTTGTCTCTCTGCTTAATCATGATTCCTTTGAAATAGGTAGGGGATCTCCAGATCTGAAGTGTGAAAATGTTCTGTGGTTAACTGTACAGTTAGAAGGCATGTTCTAAAAAGCCCTTTTATTGGCTGTCTTTATCATGGTACCAGTCTTGGATTGAGAAACAGCCCAGAAGAAAATTAATTAGTGGTTTTTCCATGGTTAAAAATAAGAGAAGTAATTATCCCCTGTTTTATCCTACTAAGCTTAACTGTGTTAGGTTGATCAGTCCTGGCTTTCTACATTGAAGAAAAGTGAGCATTCATCATTTCAACACAACAGTCTTTCCCATGGGACACATACTGTTTTTTTATTATATTTACTTACTAGTGAGGAAATAATTATGAGACATTAGAAAATGCAGGTGATGTATCAACAGGCCACAGTTGGATTTTTATCGTAAAGGACAGTTTGAATTCCTTCCTATGATTTTGTATAGTCTGTGCATTTTTAAGAGTAGGATAGGAAGTGACATTTTAATAGAGCATTCAGACAGAATGCCAGGAGGAAAAGAGAAATACTTTCACTGACAACCAGTTTTATCTTAGGAAATTAAGTCAAGAAGAGTATGAGTGACAAGAAAGAGAGCAGAGGCTATCAGCTGCTGATGAAAAGGCAGTTTCGGCTGCAGAGGAAGTAAAAACTTACAAGTAAGTTCACCCTCTAAAGACAGTGTCACTGGCTGATGAAACTAGGTTTTTTTTTTTTTTTTTTTTTTTTTAGCACAAAAGCATAAATAAATGGTTAGAGGACATGAATACATAAATTCACACAAAAGAAAAACTAAATTTTAAGTTAAGTGGAAAAATATTAACAAATACCAAGTGCTAGCAAAACTGTAAGGAATCTCAGTTCATGCAAACAGTTCTGGGGTTACAGGTGGGGAGGGGGGCAGTTTGTTGTATGATGTATCAAAAGCCATTAAAGTGATTTTGCCATTTGATAGACCCAGCAGTCCTAACTTTGGGAAATTTTTTAATGATATAGTTAAAGGATGCAAAAAGGAAAAAAAAAAGTTTATAGTGGAAGATAACAGGATTATTTGAGAAACATATTTAGGAACAGTTAAAGTAGCTCTATCAGGGTACCGTTGTTAGGGTAAGTGTTAACATAGTCATATTGTTTGGGTTTTTATTTGGTTGTGCTTTAACTCATAAAGCCAGTGTAATTCTTAGGCGGAGAATAGAAGAAATGGAGGACGCATTACAGAAAACAGAGCGGTTATTTAAAAACCAGGTAAGGATTCTAGTCTCCTATTTAGTGCCCAGAATTCTTTGATAATTAATACAGGCTATTATAATGAATCTGTAAGCATATTTTGTGATGTATTATCTTTTTCAGATCGCTACCCATGAGAAGAAAGCTCATGAAAACTGGGTAAGATTTCTTTTTTCTTTCTTTTATTTGGTGCATAGTCTCCTAGAACTTAATTTGAATATATTTCTTCAATAGCTCAAAGCTCGTACTGCAGAAAGAGCTATAGCTGAAGAGAAAATGGAAGCTACCAGCTTGAGACACAAGTATGTGATTTTGATGCCTATGTTTTCAGTGTTACCTCTTAGGGAATTGGTTTCTGTTTCATATTTAGGTCTTTCTTAAATACTCTTTCTCTATATTCAAGATTATTAGAATTAACACAAAAGATGGCAATGCTGCAAGAAGAACCTGTGATTGTAAAACCAATGCTGGGAAGACGAAATACACAAAACCCTCCCCAGAGAGGTAAGGGAAGCACCTTGTAAAGGGCAACAATCTATTTTTGGTGTAAAATGTATATAAATGACTTTTGTTTCTGTGTGTAATGGTTATGATACTCTAGGAATAATCGCAAGAACGTAAGAAAAAAAGGCTCTCTTAAAATGGTAACAAGATGCTGTCATCTTTAAGTAGTATCAGCCAGAATGGCTCTTTTGGCCCATCCCCTGTGAGTGGTGGAGAGTGCTACCCTCCACTGACAGTGGAGCCACCTGTGAGACCGCTCTGTGCCACTCTCAGTCGAAGAGATATGCCTAGAAGTGAATTTGGTGAGCATTCCTATGTTTCCTTGCAATACTGTTTTAGATGGCCTTTTCACTTTTATTTGAGGATTCTAATGCAAACAACACTTTAGAATTTGGTTCTGTCCGGTATAGAAAAGAAAATTTCTTAATTTGTTTTGGTGGATAAGTATTCAACTACAAGGTTTGTTTTAGAACAGAAAGCATTTACTATTTCCCCTGAGGTCCTTATATTGTTTCTTTTCAGTTATTTTACTATGAATTGTAAGCCTTTATTTTTAAATTACAGTTCTGTGGGATTCCTCTTCCAAATACAGCTGACCCTTGAACAACACAGGTTTGATTTGTGCAGGTTGGTTTATGTGCAGAGTTTTCTCAAAAAATGCCTTGGGAAATTTTTTGGAACTTTGCAATAATTTGAAAGAACTTGCAGATGAACCACACAGCTTAGAAATATTTTAAAATTTTTAGGTATGTCATGAATCCATAAAATACATATAGATACTAGTCAATTTTATCATATACTATTGTAAAATATACAAAAATCTATTTTAAAAAGTTTATCAAATCATGCACACACAAACACAGATATACATGACATCATTCACAATTGGGAGAAAGTAAACACATGTAAAGACACAGTATTAAATCATAAAAGAATAAAGTTAGCTGTAGTACACACTGCACTACTACAATAATTTCATAGCCACCTCCTGTTGCTATGGCAGTGAGCTCAAATGTGGCCCGCATCTGCTTTAAACACCGTGTGATGTTAATCTCCATGTAAACATAATCTCTCACAGTTCTTGTGCATTTTTTATGTTTAGTGCAATAACATAAACCTTGAATAACACCATGTGACCCATATAAAATGCCATTAGTGATGCTGGAAGTATTCTCAAGAAGCAAAGTCATATTACTAGAAAAGTGGAATTGCTTTGATATATACCATAGATTGGAGTGTGCAGCAGCAGTTATCTGTCATTTCTGTCAGATGATTCATCTTGTAAACAGATCCTGTACACTTACAGTATAGACAAATACAATACAGTATTGTACACATATTTCCTCTTAGGATTTCATTAACATTTTCTTTAGCTTACTCTATTAATGTAAGAATACAGTATACAATATATATACAAAATATGTGTTAATCAACTGTTTATGTTATTGGTAAGGATTCTTGTCAATAGTAGGCTATTAGTAGGTAGGCTTTGAGGAGTCAAAAGTTGCACGTGGATTTTTGACTGCACAGGGGATCAGCACACCTAATCCCTGCGTTGTTCAAGATTCAACTGTATTTGCCTTAGTAACTTTATAATTAATGAGTCATACATGTTTCCTCTTCTCATTACCATAGTATGAAATGCTGTTGAGTCTATTTAGAATCCTAAATATGTCCATAATAGTAAGATATGGAAGTCAGATTACATATACACTGAACAAAAATCACAATGTGGAATACTGTAAATAGAAGTCTGTAGCTTGAAGTGTAGACCAGAGCTATTAATGTGCAGTTTATTGTTCTTTCAGTGCAAGGCATTTCTTTTTTTTTTTTTTTTTTTTTCATGGAGTTTCGCTCTTGTTACCCAGGCTGGAGTGCAATGGCGCAATCTCGGTTCACCGCAACCTCCACCTCCTGGGTTCAGGCAATTCTCCTGCTTCAGCCTCCTGAGTAGCTGGGATTACAGTCACGTGCCACCATGCCCAGCTAATTTTTTGTATTTTTAGTAGAGACGGGGTTTCACCATGTTGACCAGGATGGTCTCGATCTCTTGACCTCATGATCCACCCGCCTCAGCCTCCCAAACTGCTGGGATTACAAGCGTGAGCCACCGTGCCCGGCCTGGCATTTCTTCTTCTAATTCTTTAAGTCCGTGAATAAATTATAAATGATTTGCCTTCATGAGTATTGGGAGACCCGTTTTTAATGTTGCTTTCCAGATAGACTTGAACCCTAACCTGTCTACACTTTGTTATTTCTTCTGATAAATACATATAAAGGCTCTGTTATTTCTTTCACAAGGATCTGTGGACAGGCTTCTGTCTATCCTCAATGGTCAGCTGAGGCATCTGGGAAACCCTCTCCTTCTAGTAAGGGAGCAAGAGTGTTTAAAGAGTCTAAAACCATGCAGGAAGTGGGGAGAGGATTTTTTTTTATCCTCCTCATAGAGCACACAATTCAGAATAAGCCTATGTCAGTTATCTGGTCTTTAACAGATCCAGGGTCTGGTACAGCTGCCATGATGAACAACAGCTCAAGAGGCTCTTCCCTTACCAGGGTGATGGATGAAGGCAAGGTAAATGTACCCATTTTCAATAGTTATTTCAAGAACATTTCGCTTTTCCTACAACTCTCTCTTTGCTTCATCTCTTATTTGTGTGTTCTATCTGTACTGTCTCATTTATTTTTCTAAAAAAGCAAACTGTTCTCCAAGAGCCTGAAGTCCCCTCAGTTCCCAGCAATACATCTTCAGCTGAGCATCCAGTAGCAGTAAGTAGTAAGAAGTGTGGACCGAACTGGGCTATCAATTGCCTGGCGATATTGACCTTACTTTTGTCCTTGACTTGGGAGTGCAGCTGAAATCTGATTGATTTGTTGGCCTTTTCTCCTCTCTCCTGTTAGGTTAGATATTTAACCTGTGTAGAGCATTTCCTGTAACTGTAATTAATTTTAATTAAACAAAAGTGAAAAGTCCGCACTCTTCAGTATTTCAGTGTTTAATGCTCTTACGCAAAGTAAATTCATTGTAAATTGTATAATTCATTATTATGTCTTCATTTGGAAATGTGCTATTTAAGAATATCTCCAAATGTATACTAGGCAAAACCTATTTTGAATGATCTGAAATTACAGATTGATAACAGAAAAATCTTTGTTGGAAGTGCAGTACTGAATAGTGGAAGTCTGTAATTACACATTGAGCCAGCTCTCAGCAGTGTCCTTAAACAGTGTTCACATAAGTGTGTTCTCCTGTAACTTGTTTAGCTGTTAAGGCTAGTAAGTCCTCTGATCATACCTCACCATGCTTCTCTGTATTGAAATCAAAGTACATTTATTTTAATGATTGAAAGTTTCCAAACCACTTTCCCATAGGAAATGATTAGTCAGTGTCTCATAGTAGACAGTATTACTAGTGAATGAAGGTAAATAGATTGTGCTTGTGTAATTTGTGTATATAACATTGTTTCTCTTGGAACATACTTTGGAGTTCCAGCACATGACTCCTAGAATACACATCTCTTGAGAAATCTGTTTATCCAAGGGCAACTTGGATAAGACCCAAGACCCCTTTGAAGTAGAAGACTTCAAAGACAGTAGAGACTGCTCTGTTAGAGAGGAGAAGTAGAGGTGGAAAGAACATGGCCTTGGAGTCAAACCTGGCATTGAATTCCAGCCCAGCTTCTTACAAGCTGTGTGACTGTCAGCAAATTATCTAATACTCTCTGTGCCTGTGTTCCTGCATATTTAGGACAAGATGGTCCTATTAGAGATTTAGAGATAGGAGAATCCAAGTTAACATATGTAAGGCCTGTTGAAGGTGCTCTGAATAATTGCTATTACATGGTAGAGAATGGATTTTTCATTCCTTTTCATTCTCTGCATTCTAAATATGGAAATTATTCTGATGGGAGGGATGTGCAGAGGGAGTGACTGCTTTAGAAATAGTATTAGTCAGGAATGACTTCCCTTTATTACCTCTGCTTTCCCTTCCATGTGCAGATATAAGCGATAATAAGATTATAGCAAAAGTGTTCACTGTTGTGACATACTTTTACCCTTTCTAAGCTCTCAGTGTGAACGAATGAGAGCGGTAGTTGTTGCACTAATTCTGCTCTTTGGACAAGTGCCTGACATCTGCTTCATTGAGTTTTAGTTTTTACTGTTGTTGGTACTTTTGTCTGTCATACCAGAATATTTTAAAACTTCAATTGCTTCTACTCTGCAGGTTAATATGACTCCAAAAGGGCCCCCTCCTTTCCCAGGAGTCCCTCTTATGAGCACCCCCCTGGGAGGCCCTGTGCCACCACCCATTTGATATGGACCACCACCTCAGCTCTGTGGACCTTTCGGGCCTCGGCCAATTCCTTCACCCTTTGGTAAGATGATCTGTACAGTATTGATTAACTTGTAAATCATAGTCATCTTCTCTCTATATCCCTTGCTAAAACAACTGCAATTGCAGGGCTTTGCAATGCAGTGATGAAGCTGACTGACTACATTGTAACTTCTCCCCAAGTTTCTTGAGACGCAAAGGGTGCTGCATAATGTCCTGTGATTAGATGTGCAATAATTGTCTCTAATAGAACAAGGAAAGGGGCTATACATAGAAAGCCAGAAATATTCAGCACATGTTTTTTGAACATCTCTGGCTGTATACTAGTTTCTGCAATGGAATAACAAGGTAGATGAAATACATCCTCTAATTAAGATGTCCTATAGGGAACAGATATACACAATCTACAACATAAAGCTTCTAATCACCCATAACAGAAGCATAAGCAGTGGGTCACAGAATATTAGAGAGGGAAAGATCAAATCCTCCACCCTCACCTTGGGGAATACAAAGGAGGGAGATATGAAAGAGAAGGTAGAATTTAACTGCTATCTAATGACTGCTGTTGATTTAATTGGGTGAAGCTGAAAGACCTTTGCCAGCAAGGAAAGCACCTTGATTTTTATGGCATACATTATGCACATGTTGAGCTACTACATCAATTTTTAATATACAGTAGTAAACAATGGAATTTATCAAAATGTTTGTTGTAATGAAGCCATATTTAGTCTGTCTTCTCGTTATGGTATATAGTACTTCCAAGTACAAATCTATCTCAAGATCAAGATGATAGGCCAGGCACAGTTGCTCACGCCTGTAATTGCAGCACTTTGGGAGTCTGAGGCAGGTGGACTCCTTGAGCCTAGGAGTTTGAGACTAGCCTGGGCAACATGGTGAAACCCTGTCTTTTCAAAAAATACAAAAAATAGCTGGGTGTGGTGGTTTGCACCTGTCATCCCAGCTGCTCGGAGTCTGAGGGGGGAGGATCGATTGAGCCCAGGAGATTGAGGCTGCAGTGAGCCATGATCACTTCACTCCACTCCAGCCTGGCTGACAGGCAAATCTCTGCCTAAAAAAATAAAAATGATGACGGAATATATTAACATACCTGGCATCATCTTAATTTAGCTATGTTCCTAGGAATTTACTCGACATAATTTTTGTTTTCCAGGCCCTGGTATGCGTCCACCACTAGGCTTAAGAGAATTTGCACCAGGAAAACGGGACCTGACACTCCACCCTCGGGAATTTGTACCAGGAAATGCACCATGTAGACCTTTAGGTCCTCTTGGCCCAAGAGAGTACTTTATTCCTGGTACCCGATTACCACCCCCAACCCATGTCCCCCAGGATTACCCACCACCACCTGCCACAAGAGACTTACTGCCGCCAGGCTCTAGAGATGAGCCTCCTTCTGCCTCTCAGAGCACTAGTCAGGACTGTTCACCAGCTTTAAAGCAGAGCCCATAACTATGACCTCTGATGTTTCATTGTAGAAAAAATGGACCATGCATTATTCATTAAAGGATTTCATTGGCTTCAAAATCCAAGTTTATTTTAAAAGATCTGTTGTTAGAACTAACCTTCCTTGGCAGTATGCATTCTTGAGCCAAACAATTCAGAAATGTCATTTCTTCCCTAAATAAAAATCACCTTTTAAGCTATAGCAACCTTACTACTTTGAAATGTGCAATAAAGAATACTTGTGTTTTTGCTAATGTAGCATTGTAATTGCTAAGTGATTTAGAATGTTATGAAAAATATGAACATTTCCTGTGGAAATGCTTTAACAACATGTATTTCCATCATCCTGTTTTTAGCGTACACCAGCTGAATACGGAGCAATGGTGTTTATAAGCATTTTTGTTTTTCTTAAAAAACTATCTGGTCCCAAAGACTGGTAAGCTAAAAATGTTTACTAAAAGGTTACTAAACTTTCTCTCCCCTCTTGCTGAAATTCTTTGTAGTAATAGTTCATAAAAAGTTGTTTATTAATATTTCCCAAGTGTCTGTTGATTCACTGGACTGTTAGGAAGTTTGTGCCATTTGGAAAACATGTCAACTCAGTCTCCCAGAATTGAAGATGGTGTCTGGCTGCACACTTCCGGCTGCTCCCCTCAGTCACCTGTGAACTCTACAAGTGATGTCTTTTAATTTCAAAGAAGTTCGTAGGTTCCCACTAGTGTAGCATTCACATGCTTGCTTTATGACACTCATTGTCTATTTGAGAACGGTTTTCAGAGAGTGAGTTTACATTAGTAGCAGGAGTTGTTTGACCTGAAGTTCTATTGCTTTTACCATTCCTGTAGAAAGGGTGCAGAACAGAAAAATGAAAACAATGTGTCATACAAGAACTGAAATCTCTTAAATTTTAAAAATGTATGGTCTCTTATCTTTCCCATACTTTGCCACTGATTTTCAAGGAATATAATAAAAAGATTGGAAAAGTATAATGCCGTGAGAAAGAATGATGTAGGGCTGTGAGGCTTACAACATGCTCTAGGTCAGCAACCAAGGGTTGAAATTAATTCTTTTATTGAGGGAAAGGGGGGACGGCAGATTCCAAAATTAATATTTAAACATTGGTGCTTTCATTTAAAAATCCTTAACTATCTGGAATTGCACCATACTTAAAAGTATTATCCATTACTACACAGTGTTTTTAAAACAATGTTTCTTTAAACACTATGTTTCCAAGAACTCTTCAGACATTTTAATTACAATAATAATGGCACTTCTTTTAAGGAGTTTAAGATTTAGATTAAAATCCTTAAAGGCTGATACTTTCCTCAATTGCTAGGCTATATTCTTCCATTCTTTAAAGCTCTATGATGTAATATTTTTGAAACAGTGTATGACTTGTCACTGTTTTGATATTTAATCGATTAATACCTTGTATAAAGGAGCAAAAGCTTTGACATGAAACAAAATTTTCTCTTGAAACGACTGAAGATACTTTAGAAAGATAAGGACCTTTGAAAGAAGGCAACTCTTTCACAGTTCATAAGGAATATATAAATTCTTCAGGAAAAGAGAAATCAGTCTGTATTTCTTCTCACTTAATATCAAGAATAGAAATTAAGAGGAAAACTCCATAGAGGGCGTAGGCCACTTTTAACAATGTAAAATAAGATTAAGTCACAAATACAGCTTTTGAGTTTAAGCAGTGGAATGGGGTTTACATTGACTTTGGGGGCTCTGACTCCCAAACCAGGGCTCTTTCTAAATGGATGATTGGGTGGGGAAAACAAGGATCCTCAAGAATGGGAGACAGTGTTGCAGGGGGTCCAGGGGCTGCTGTGGTTCCCACAGTTGGGTTCCTTAGGAAGGAACCTGCAGCATCCGCCAGCACAGCGCCCCCTAGCTGTGGTGTAACACAGAAACGGGGAACCCTCCTTAACCTACCCTGAAGATCAAGCTGAAGCTTCCGGGACCCCTGGAAAAGTCAGACTAGTCTGGACTTCCTCTTCATCCAGGAAGCCTTCCCGCCTCTTCTGCTGCCACCCTAGGCTGACACAGGGATCCCTCTATGCTCAGTGCTGAACTCTAAACTGTCCTCAATTTCACTGTCTTGCCTGCATCCTGCTTTTCCCCCCCAAGGCTTGGCAAAGGCCAGAGTGACTCAGTGTCTGGCACAGGGCCTGACAGTGTGTGGGGGGTGCGTTCCTAAAAGTCAGCTGCAGCGAGACTGTGGAGGTGGGCACAGTGTCACCTGTGAACTCATTAGGCCCTGGTCATCACGGCACCTGGGGCTGGGGGAGTCTAGCCCGAGGAGTCAAATTCTGGCTGCAAATCCAGAGGCTGCTTTCTGTGACCAAGGGCAAGGGACTTATTCTTCTAACTGCCAGTTGCCTCATTCATAAAGCAGGCATTCTAATACCCGCCCAAGGCTGTGGTGCCTAACATGTGACCTGGCTCACAGAGACCCTCAATCCACACATGTTATCTACCTGTCCTCTTCATTTGGCTGGGAGGACTGCCTGCAGTGGGTCTAAAGGATAGGTGAGGGCTGACCTGCAGCCCGAATTCCACACACCCAGCCGTGTGCTCTGGTGGGGGCTCAGCCTCTGTCTGGCAGAAGGGGCACTTTCCTCTCACCTGCACAGTGGCACCTGTGGACTAGTGGCTTCCCAGCACAAAGGGTTTAAAGCATTTGGGAAGTCAAAACCTGGCCTTGCCAGAATTCCAGAGTCTGCACAGGGTGTGTGGCTGAGAAGTCCAGGTTCTGGTGCCAGACTGCCTAGTGAGAAGCCTGGCACCACTGGGTCAGGTTAGTGCATTTTTTTTTTAGATGAAATTTTGCTGTTGTCGCCCATGCTGGATTGCAATGGTGCAATCTCAGCTCACTGCAAATTCTGCCTCCTGGGTTCAAACAATTCTCCTCCCTCAACCTCTGGAGTAGCTGGGATTACAGACACTGGACACTAAGCCTGGCTAATTTTTGTATTTTTAGCAGAGACGGGGTTTCACCATGTTGGCCAGGCTGGTCTCGAACTTCTGACCTCAGGTGATCTGCCTGCCTCAGCCTCCCAAAGTGCTGGGATTACAAGCATGAGCCATCACATGAGGCCAGGTTAGTGCACTTCTGTGAGCCTGAGTGTCCGCCTTGAAATGGTGACAATAATACCAAGCCTCTTAAGATCACTCATTCCACACATACTGGAGAGTCTACTGTGTCAGGCATTGTTCTAGGGTAGTCTTAGGATTTAGGGGTACCAAGCAAGAACTCAGTAAATTCCAGCTAGAGTTCCTATTAGGCGGCCAATATAAATGCTTGATGAGTGCATGAATGACTTCCATCTGGGACTTGGTAGCAAATAAAGCCGAGCTTTGTCTTAGGGAGGATTGGAGACTTTGCCCCTGCTTGTCTTGAAGCCAGCCAGACCTTGTCCCCTAGGATACCTCTGCCCAGCAATTGGAGGTGAGGAGCAAGGCCTGGGGCTCTCCAGGAGGTCATGGGCATTAGGTCACTTGGAGTTTGTGTGCTTGTGTTTCTCCGAGGCCCGGCAGAGGGTGGCCCCTGACTACCCACCTCTGTGCCCAGGTTCGCCACCGCTGGCAATGTGACCTTGCACTCCCTCCATGGGGTGCTCTTTCTACATCTGCACTTAACGTCCTCTGTCATCCCAAGGTCGAATGAGGTAACCGAGTCCAGCCCTAGGGTGGACGCACATGACATCCCCAGCTAATAATTCTTTCCTCCCATTGTTGGCAAAACAATCATCTTGCCCCTTTTTGAATATACCCTAAACTTTCCAGCCTTTCTAAGAAAGGCTTCCTTAGAAAAAAAAAAAAAGCGTTTCTTAGAAAAAGCTACATGAGGCTGGGTGCAGAGGCTCACGCCTGAATCCCAGCACTTTGGGAGACCAAGACGGGCCTATCACCTGAGGTCAGGAGTTGGAGGCCAGCCTGGCCAACGTGGCAAAACCTCATCTGTATCAAAAATATAAAAATTAGCCGGGTGTGGTGGCACACACCTGTGATCTCAGCCACTTGGGAGGCTTAGGTAGGAGAATCGCTTGAACCTGTGGGTCAGAGGTTGCAGTGAGCCAAGATCACACCACTGTACTTCAGCCTGGGAGACAAAGCAAGGTTCCCTCTCAGGAAAAAAAAGGAAAAAGAAAAAGGAAAGAACATGCTACATGCTTAACTTAGAAATCTACTTCTAAATGCCACATCAGTCTAAGATAAATTCATAATAGAAAACAGGATACAGGTTTTAACTGGTTATAAAGGTTATGTAACTAAATCTGTTTTTTGTTTTTTGATCTCTATTGATAGTTTGAGGAGTTTGTTTTTGAGAAAAAAAAAAAAAACCATAACTAGTCAGACACCCTGCTAATTTTTGTATTTTTAGTAGAAATGAGGTTTCTCCATGATGGCCAGGCCGGTCTTGAACTCCCAACCTCAGGTGATCCACCTGCCTTTGCCTCCCAAAGTGGTAGGATTACATGCATGAGCCACAGTACTCAGCCTGATAGTTATTTTAAGATAATTTTTCTCCTTTTTCCATTTTGTTTTCTTTCTTCTTTTTTGAGACAGAGTTTTGCTCTTGTCGCCCAGGCTGGAGCATAGTGGTATGACCTTGGCTCACTGCAACCCCTGCCTCCCGGGTTCAAGCGATTCTCCTGCCTCAGCCTCCTGAGTAGCTGGGATTACAGGAGTGTGCCACCACACCCGGCTAATTTTTGTATTTTTAGTAGAGACAGGGTTTCCCCATCGTGGCTAGGCTGGTCTCAAACTCCTGACCTCAGGTGATCTGCCCACCTTGGCCTCCCAAAGTGCTGGGATTACAGGCGTGAGCCACTGTGCCCAGCCTCCATTTTGCTTTATTTTGTTCTACAGAAGTTAGCTTATTAATTTCCTCTGTCGTTCTCTTTCATGGTTCTTGCTTTAAAAACTCCAAAGTGAGCAGATCAGCAATAAAAGTGACATTATGTCTACAAACAAAGGTGGTATCCACAGAGTGAAGCCCCGTTTTATGGGTGGTAACTGTCTCCAACTTAGGAGTGTCCCTGGATCTCAGTTAGAGAGGCATTCAGCAATCACAAGGCTATCCCACCGGACAAGGTGGGTGGATTTTGGGTGCCTGAGGGCAATTACCCAAATTGCTTGGGCTGTAGGGTGACAATGGAGCCTCATTTGTCCCCCACAGTGGCAGGGGCTCGGGAGACATCCTTTCAGGAACACCCAGGCTGCTACCTGACAGAGCTCACAGGCCTGTGGGAGGCTGCAAGCTAGTGATGCAAAGGAGGAATCCCCCAGAACCTCGTGTAACTCATGGCTGACCTGCCTCTGGGAGCTGCGCTGGGGGCCTTCTGGGTGTCCACGGAGGTCTGTAGCATCCCCGCAAGGCCACCACTCCTGCCACCCAGACTTCCACGAGGAGGGCTGGCTCTAGTCCCTGGCAAAATTCCTAATTTTTAGATGAGCTCTCCATGATGTAATTACACAAACAGCATAGGAGCGGGTGGCTTCCAGCGCCATTCCTCCTGAAAGCGCACTTTTTTCCTACAGAGACCCCACTGACAAATGACAACGTGCAAGCTCCAATTTGTCACCTGCATCCAAACAGCCAATTTAATTTGTTCTGACAGTGAAAACACCACACAGAAAATACCATACCCGGGCAGCAACACGCTTGCCAAGCTTGGGGCCAGAGCGAGCTTCTGGGGCTGCCTGGGAGACTCATGAAATTACAAGTTTATCAAACAAGGGCATACAGCTGTCATCATCCCTGAGGCACACCACACCTTCCAGGCAATCTGAGAGGTCTGTGCCAGTAAATGTTCCCAAGCTGTGACCGGGGAGGAGCAGGAGGCTCCCTGTGGAGGCCTGAGCCCTGCCCCAGCCCCAGACTGTCTCCTGAGCCCTCACTGACTGCTGAGGGACTGACCCCTACCAGCTGCTGGGAGCACTCTCGGTCTTGTCCCCGCCACGCTCCAACCAGGCACGCACAGCAGGGAGGGCGTGTGCTGGCAGCCCCTCTGTCCTCCTGGCAACCCTCATGTCAATTCTGGCTACACAGAACTGTTTCTAGATGGGCTGTCCATAGGAGTGATAAAGAGGGGCCTGTGGCCACCCCAGGAACCTGGCAGTGAATGAAGCATGAGGCCCAGAGTGAAGAGCCTCTATGCCTCAGTTTCCCCTGTGTGGAACAAGAGCTTGGAGCAGGCACTCTATAAAATCCATCTCACCTCTGACCATCTCTGACTCCAGCCCAGCCTCCCCTGATGGGGGATGGCATTCAGGACATGCTGGGTAGCATAAGGTGGCCCAGAGCCCAAGGGAGCAAATGCAATAGGGTGTGGCTCTGCATGACATGCAGCTGACGGCAGAGGACATGCAGCTGGCCCAGACCCCGCTCTGGGAGAGACTTCCCACCCATGGGAGCTTGCAGGGGGGTCATTCTGGGAGGACAAGGTGAATGCTCCCATGTGGCCCACCCAAGGCAGGAGAGGAGGCTGACCTAAGGGCAGCATCTCTGTGTGCTGAAGGGAGGGCGGGACAGAGTCCCAGGCACTCTGGTTGGAGATAATGAACAGCCAAAAGGAAGTCAGTGCTACTCTGAGACCGTGTGCACCCAGGTCTCATCACACACATGCATGTGCATACACAGCCATGTGTATACATACGCAGCCACATGTAGACATACACTGCCACATGCAGACATACACAGCCACATGCATACATATACAGCCACATACACAGGCATACATATACGGCCACATGCAGACATACACAGCCATATGCATACAGATACAGCCACATGCAGACATATATGCACACAGACATGCACAAATGTGCAGGCATGTAGAGAGACGCACATATGTACATATACTGACAGGTACACACACTTGCACAAAGATGTGTGGGTGCACGCACACACATATATAGGCTTGGAAAGAAGCCTAGGAGTTCCACCTGTAATCCCAGCACTTTGGGAGGCTGAGGCAGGTGGATCACCTGAGGTCAGGGGTTTGAGACCAGCCTGGCCAAAATGGCAAAACCCTGTCTCTACTAAAAATACAAATAATTAGCTGGGTGTGGTGGCAAGCACCTGTAATCCCAGCTACTTTGGAGGCTGAGACAGGAGAATCGCTTGAACCCGGGAGGCGGTGGTTGCAGTGAGCTGAGGTTGTGCCACTGCACTCCAGCCTGGGGAACAAGAGCAAAACTCCGTCTAAAAAAAAAAAAAAAAAAAAGCCTAGGAGGAAGGAAAGAATCACCCCATTATGGAATCTGGGAATCTGTCAAATCAAGATGGGGCATGCTGCTCCAGCATGACTCCACAGGCCACTCCTGTGCCAAGGGAGGTGAATTTGGTCTAAGGAGAAACATAAAAGATAAAGGGAGCTTTTCAGGAGGGAGAACTGCCCAGTAAGTTTTCAGAGCTAGACCCTGATCAGAAAGGGTCACAGCACCAGGGTTTACAGGAGAACGTCTGTGTTCCACCATCACTACAGATGGCAATGACCTGGAGATTCATAGGCAGCAGGGCAAGAGGGCAAGCCAAGGGCTGGGTGGCCTCCCAGGAAGGTCCCCATGACTGCCTCATATGTCAGAGTCTCCAGGGTGTGGCAGAAGGGCAGCCTGATGAGAGAAGACAGGGCTCATGACTGTTTCTCAAACCAAGTGTCTATGGAGCCTGGAAGGCATGTGCAGAAACTGTGCGTACCGCAAGAAACCAGAGGAGAGAGCGCATTCAGATCACTTTCCACAAGTTGTTCACAACGTTTACCCAACAAATAAACTTTTGTTTCAAATACGTGAGAGAGTAAAGACCAACAAGACAGAGAAAACATGCAGGCGGCCGCACAGCGTGGCTTCAGGTGCCTCTGGACAGAGCCAAGCTCCCGGACACAGCTGACGGCACATTGCTGCAATCAGCACCTGGCCCCAGCTTTTTTTTTCCTTTTTTTTTTTTTTTTTTTCTTTTTTGAGCCGGTCTCGGTCTTGTTGCCCAGGCTGGACTGCAGTGGCACGTTCTCAGCTCACTGCAACCTCTACTTCCCTAGTTGAATCGATTCTCCTGCCTCAGCCTCCTGGGTAGCTGGGATGACAGGTATGAGTCACGACACCCAGCTAATCATTTTTGTATTTTTAGTAGAGATGGGGTTTCTCCATGCTAGAACTGCTGACCTCAGGTGATCCACTCACCTCAGTCCCCCAAAGTGCTGGGATTACAGGTGTGAGCCACCATGTCTGGCCTGCACCTGGCCACAGCGTTCACTGGTGAGGCCCACTATTTCTGCCCGAAGGCTCGCACCCCCCTCAGCTCTGCAATGCCCATGCTCCAGCCAAACCCTCAGGCTAGAGGGAGACTGGAGCTGCTGTCTACGACACGCCTCAGCTGAGCTGTGCTGGGCCCCAGGGTCAGCCTGGCCCCATGCTGTCTCACTCCATTTCCACCTCCCAGAGGACAGAAAGGCTCATGCTCCCCCTCATCCTCTTCCAAGAGCCCAAAGAGGGGTGGACGCAGGAGGAAGGGCGAGTAGCAGGGGCCTGAGTGTGCACCAGGAAGTCCAGCACCTGGGTTCCTCCCTTGGGCTCCCACCTAGCAGGTGCCCTGGTGGCACGGGGCCCCAGTCACCTGGAGATGAAAGCTGGTGGACCTGCCACTGGTGGCTTCCATCAGAACGCTGTCCTCCTTCTGGGTCTGGAACATGAGCCACCACACTCCAGCCTGGGCAACAGAGCGAGACCCCATCTCAGGAAAAAAACAAACAAAAAATAAGCCTCTGGGACGAGCTGGGTGACACAGCACTTCACTTAACAGAATCCTGGAGTGCCAGGTACCAGAACTTGCAGGGAAAAATCCAGTGATCTGTGAATACAGGGCCGGAGAACATCTCTGGGTCTACAAGTCCGCCACCACAACCCTGGGGTCGGCATAGCCACTCTTGACGGATACTCAGGGGACTTAGTCTAGAAGGTTCTAATATGTCAGAGGGAAGGTACCCCAACTGTGGAGAGGAAATCTGACTCCGGCCTGGACTGAGGTCATCAGGGGACTGCACCCAGAGTGCCTGCATGGGGCCCTGCCCCGGGAAGGGCACAAGGTGGGCACGTTTGGGGGTGCAGACTCCCAGGGCCTCCCCTCCCGAGATGCTCACTTCTTGGAGCTGGTCTGAGTGCCCTGGGCAGCACAGCTGTAGTTCCTGATGTCATTTCCAAAGTGCACAGCCATGGTTGTGTCACAGTCATCCACCGTCACCATGGCCATATTCTCCCTGGACGGCCCGTGGGGCAGGCCCAGGCGGCTGATGTTGGGTTGTCAGACGAGAAAGCACAGAAGGCATCAGCGTTTTCTCCACCAGTGCTCTCGGCAGGTGCACCCAACACTTATGGAGTGGCGAGGACACGGCACAGGGCGGGCAGCACGTGGACAAGGGACAAAGAGCCCGGCCTCGTGAGTTCCCCAAACTGGCCATGCTGGGCCGCCCGGTGCCTCCTCAAGTTCGGCCTCCCAGAAACCTCAGGACGTGCCTCGTTTGGATAAAGGGCTGGTGCCAATGGAATTAATTAAGATGCGGATGCCCTGGAGTAGAAGGGCCATGATCCCAGATGACCAGCCTCCTCCTGAGAGGACAGATGCTGAGACGCAAAGGCAGGCAAGGAGAAGCCGCGTGACCATGGAGGTGGCTGTCTACAAGCCAAGGGCCACCTGGGCCACCAACAGCTAGGAAAAGGCAGAAAGGGTCCTTTCCTTGAGCCTTCAGAGGGGGCATAGCCCTGCCCATGCCGTGGCTTCAGACTTCTAAGCACCCGACTGGGAAAGGATAGTGTCTGTTTTCTGAGCCACCCTGTCCTTAGTACTTTGTGACAGTGGCCCCGGGAAATGAAGACAGCAGCTAACACCCAAGCCCTAGGGCCCCTCCTGTGAACACCTGCTTCCGCCCTTCTGGGGGTGTTCCTCCTGACCACAGCACTTGCTCAGGCTCCTGCTCCCCGACCCTGTGCTCCTACAGCACAGATACCAGGAAGCTGCTGCCCGGCCTGCAGACGACCCCACATCTCCCCTCTGAGGTGTGGAGCTCTCTGTCTGGGCCAGGAGCCCATTCCAGGGCTGGGTACAAGAGTTCTTCTGGAATCAGTGACCTGGGGTGAAACCTCTCCCTTCTCGAAGAGAATGTGGTTGCCATCCAGGGATGAGCCCGCTTTCCCTAGGCAGCCCTCACGGGTCTCACCTCCTGGTCATTCCCTTCCAGGACCTGGAGATTATCCACCCAGCCAGCCTCAGATGCCCCTCCAGCAGGAAAAGCAGTGCCAGCCCTGTACGACTCATGCTGGCTACGGAACTTAAGCACATGGGTCTCAAAGTTCCAGAAAGGTAGTTGGAGCCAGCTCCCACTGGGACAGGCGACGCAATGCCCTCCATCTGCACAGCCTGAATGACGAGACCTGCCTCCCATGGGTGGCCATGACGAGCCAGGAGGTTGCCAGGGAGGTGCCACCATGCCCACCATTGGCACACAATGTGCACCAGAGCCTCCCCTCCACCCCAGAGAGAGCCTTTTCTTCCAGTCCCAGCAGGGCCCCTCCTACCACCTGTATAAAGGATGGGTTCCATGACTCCTCTTGATAGTTCTGGGGTCAGTTTGAGTTTATAGCGTGATGCAATCTCATGCTCCTTTCTCATAACTTGGAAATAAGTTGTAAAAACATAGCATTTAGTTAAATCATCCTCAATGCCTTTTAATAGGAAAATAACCACATAGGTCAATCAAAAATAAATCTTCAGTTTTTAATAGGAACAAAGTATCTATTTGATCAGGAAAACTAGGCCGAAAGGCAGGACCCAGAAAGGAAACAGGAGCTCAGCCAGAGGGCCAAGCTGCACGACTTCAGGGGACCCTGGCCACCCAGGCAGCACCCCCTGCCTGGAGTTGTGCAGTGCGCATCCCACACAGCTGTGTGTGGCCACCCCAGCTGAGGCTTCTACTCCCCCTTATCCAATCATCTAATGTGGATGAGACTCATCACCGTACCTCAATTTCTTTCTGTGCAAGATAATGACTTACTATTAGAACACATGTCCTCTCTGTGGTACAGGGACTTTGAGGGTGGTATCAACAGAGACATATGAGTTTCCCACATGCCCTTCTCGGTAAATCCAAGGGAGGCTTCTATCATGCCTGTATCACCTTTTTCATCTTTCTTTTATACCAGCTGATGAAATCACAAGGTCTGATAAGCTGTCTCCTTAAAGATTTCACTTTTGGTTACGCAGGAGGTAGGCGAGCACATTAAAAATCATCTCTTTTCTTGCTCTGTAACACTGCCCAGTTTGGAAAATGCTGGAGGTGCCCATATGGGTGCTTCAGTGTTAGGTGCGATCCCAGGGAAAGAAGAGCCTCCCCTCACTTTGTGAGCTGCACATCTTCTTTACAACTTATAATTTACATTTTGGGGGCTGGGCGTGAGACTTCTGGAGGAAGGGCATAAATAGCATTTACACTGGGAAGGCTTTCATGAAACTAAGCCACTGCTTACAAAACTGTAGTTGTAAACTGCTGCTGGTAATCAAGGCTCAGAGCTACGGATTCAAGCAAAAACAGCAGGAGAGAGTGGCACTGACTCCTGCAAGACGCCCAGTGCTAGGACATCTGACTTCAGGCTGGCCTTCGTGAATCAGAGCAGCAGGCTTTGGTCTCTGACAGATAGCGCCCAACATGTGCTGCTGGGTTCTGACTTCAGAGAGACCCACCAGCAGCCGTCAGGTCAAAATAACAGCACTTTTGGCCAAATAGCCGAATGTTCTCAGGTAGAGAGCTGCAAGAACCAGCAGAAGGGCTGCATAGAGGAGCAGGGGACCTGTGGCATCTGAGGTCCCTGCAGCTCAGAGGAGCAATCCAGCATCCGGATGGCCCATCCCTCTCATGTTGCCCTAGAATAGGTGCTGAGTGGGGCCCTAGTGTAAAATGCATGCCTCTCAGTGAGTCTGGGCTTAACATGCATGCTGATGTCTACTCTGGTCGAGGCAAGTGTTGGGGAGGCAGGGGTGCGTGAACACGGTGCTGTGGGTGATGAGATGCACAAACGGGGTTCCCCAAAGCATTAAATGCAGAACTACCACGTGACCCAGCACCACCCCCCCCAGGCATATACTCAAAAGAACTGAAAAGAGGAACTCAAAAACCAGTTCAAAGTGTTGATAACATTACTATTTACAAGTCACAGAAGGTGGAAACCACCTAAGTGTCCATCAGTGGACGAACGGGCAAACTGTGGCCCATCCCTGCACCAGAATCCCAGCCATCGAAAGGAACGAAGCATGGACACGCGACGAATCCCAGCCACCAAAAGGAATGAAACACGGACACGTGACAATGTGGGAGCCCAGAACACACCAGGCTCTGTGAAAGAAGCCAGACACAAAAGGCTACACTTCGTGTGACTCCATTCCTATGAAATGTCCAGGACATGCAAATCTAAACATAGAGCACACAGGTGCTGCCAGGGGCTGGGGAGGAGGATGGGGAATGACTGCTAACAGCATGGGGTTTCCTTTTGGGGTGATGAAAATGCTTTTTTTGAGACGGAGTCTTCCTGTCACCCAGGTTGAGTGCAGTGGCTGGCTCACTGCAACCTCCGCCTCCTGGGCTCAAGGAAATATCCTGCTCTGCTTCCCAAGTAGCTGGAACCACAGGTGCCTACTACCACGCCCAGCTAATTTTTGTATTTTTAGTAGAGATGGGGTTTCACCATATTGGCCAGGCTGGTCTCAAACTCCTGACCTCAAGTGATCTGCCCACTTTAGCCTCCCAAAGTGCTGGGATTACAGGGCAACAGAGAGAGACTCCATCTCAAAAAAAAAAAAAAAGTTACTGTTGGTCAACTGATGGCATAAAAGTATTTTAGATTTCAGTAGAGGTGGTATGGCACAATACTTTCAGTATGCTAAATGCCACTTTAAAACAATTTTATGTTATGTGACCTTCACCTCAATAACACACATACAAAAAGATTCCTGGGTAGGCATCCTCCCCTCCCCAGCCACCTGCCACGCTCCACCTGGTAACTTTTGGGAAGATCCTTCTAATTTTTCCCTCTAACATGGGGAGAAAATGCATTATTTGGCCTTCCTGCTGTGTGGCTATTAGTGATAAAACGCAGTCAGAGGGCGACTCATTCTCCCTGAGGGGTCAGGAGATGCATGGACAGTGGCACAGGCGGCTTGAATGGGGATGAGTGAAGACAACAGCAGGTGTGTGTGCCCTGGGCTCAGTCGTCCATTTCTGTCAAAGGAAGACAAAAGCCCATCTCTGCTGAAAGGCTGGCACAGAGCATGAGGAGGAAGCAGAGAGACTGCCAGCAGTAACAGCTCCAGACTTTGGAGTGGTGCGTCCACCTCCCTCCGAGTTGCACAGAGAGAAAGCAACTCAAGCTGCTTCTGCAGAACACTAGCGTGGAGGTTTCCGGCCAGAAAAGCATGTGGTGGCTTGGCTGGGTACAGGTCGGGGCGGGATAAGGAATGAGACAGATGAACCGCCCCTCACATTTCTAAAAGAAATTTTTAAACTTTGCCACTTATTTATGCAAAAGAAAAAGCATGGGAATGAAGGGAGCCAAATGGTTGTATCTGAGTTTTCCTCAATTCTTGTGTTGAAAGGCTCTGGGCCAGCATGATGGAGGCACCAGTGCCCTGGCACCTGCCCTTCCAGGGCTCAGCTGGGTCATGCACAGCAGCCAGCCAGGCCCAGAAGTCACCCCCTCAACCCCTGCACCAATGCCTCTTGGAGGAAAGGCCTCAATTCCCAGGCCTTGCTTTGAGGACGTAAGGCTCAGTAGCCAGGCCTGGTTGCTCAGGCCAACCAAGGCAGGTGCCACACACAGTAACTGGAGACGCACGCAACAGGGCCTGTCCACGGCACCTCTGCACCCCTCAGCGGGCAGCCCTGGCCAGCACAGGCTCCCGGGGGCAGGCAGAAACAGAGCTAGGAAGGAAAGCCCACATGCTCACTCCTACTGCCACCTGAGAAAAAACCTACGGTGCCACTGAGCATGGCAAGGAGCAGCCCAGAGGCGCCAAGCTGTGCAGATCCAGATTCCTGCTCAAGGAGTCATCCCTGGGGTTCAGTCCCTTTTTATTTTCCTTCAGGGTATTTTCTTCCCTCATTCAGGCCCTCCCTCTTGGCTTCCACTCAGCCACTCTACGCAGTGCAGGGAGTTTTTGTGTGTGTGTGCACAAAAACGTTCGGTCCTTACGAAGTGCTCACATTTCTCCAGCCTTTTAACCTGCTACAGATGATCCTGCATCAGGAGGCTGTGGGGGGATGATTTCAATGCCAGGGGAGGTGGTAGGGGAAGGCAGTGCAGGGGTGGGAGGGGCACGTCTAGGAAATGAATGAACTCATAATCTGTGTCAGAAATGATTAACCAATGTTCATATCAAAGAATTCACAGACGACTGGACCTCAGGAATGTCTGTGCAGAGCCGAAGGGCAGCGGCAAACGTTCCATGCTGTCATTTCTCAAGATGACGAGGTTCAGACCTGACCAGCCAACAGCTGCCCCAGGAAACGTGGGCAAGACCCTGTGCCAGTTCTGGCAGGAAGACGACCAGCCCACCCTTGGAGGGAGCCGTCACGGTTCTCTGAAGCTGCCTGGGAAAGTGGTGGGCACGGCCACGAGGAGCAGATTCAGGAAGACGCACCCATCCAACAGGACTTTGCCAGAAGGCAAACCTTAGACCAAGCTGCTACTTCCTGGGAAACCCCACACCCCTAGGCAGGTAACAGGATGGTGCTCTAGCTGGGTAGCCACCCTCTACACAGGTGCTGCCAGCTGCCTCTGATGACCTGGCTTGAGGGTGCAGCATCCCCCCCAGGGCTATGAGCAGCAAGCTGCTGTCTGGGAGCTAGACTGAGCCACGGGGCCACAAGGTAGGATGGGTGGCTCTATGCTATCCCAGGTTGTAGGGCGACTTCAAGTTCCTCTGCCCAGCTCTGGCTGAGGGGGGCAGGTTCTCCTGAATCCCTCAGCTGCCAGGGACCTGAGGCAGACAACATACTCTCTGAATAGCCTAGGCAGACTCTTCTAGAAAGTGGGTAGATGCATAGCTGTGATCTCTAGGGCAGTTTGGGAACAAAATGAAAGAATGGATCTGAACTCTGTGCAGCATCTGAGTTGGCACGGCTGATGCCACCATCATCCTCATTACCAACTCAGGGTCCCGCTGGGCAGGCCCGAGGCCGGCAAAGGCTCCCAGGACAGCAGTGTCCACCGCCTCAGATGAGCTTGCTTAAAGGCAAGGGTTCACATCCCACCCCGACTGGGGAAAGTCACATGACTTCCCTGCATACCAGGACTTGCTGTACAATGGGGGGTAAAATAGCACCTTCTCATGGGGCAAAATGAATGGTATGTGTGAATTGCTTGCAGCCATGCCTGCTATTTTTATTTCTCAAAAAGATGAGAAAAAAAGCAAAATAACGTGCAAGTGGTTTGTTCTCTCAGGTTTTGCAGTTTTAGTACTTCCCAATATTAAAACAACATAACCTAGAGGCTGAACGTGGCAGCTCACGCCTGTAGTCCTAGCACTTTGGGAAGCCAAGGTGGGCGGACCACTTGCGGTCAGGAGTTTGAAACCAGCCCCGCCAACATGGTGAAACCCCCATCTCTACTGAAAAAATGCAAAAAGAATTAGCCAGGCATGGTGGTAGGAGTAATCCCAGCAACTTGGGTGGTCAAGGTGGAGAGCTGCTTGAACCCAGGAGGGGGAGGTTGCACTGAGCTGAGACTGTGCAACTGCACTCCAGCCTGGCGACAGACTCCACCTCAAATAGATAAATAAATACATAAATACATAATATAATAAAATAATAAAGTTGACTCCGACATCTTCAAAGAGAAAAGCAATTAAGCAGCTCATGCAATCAGCATCCCTGCTGAATCCGCAGGCTCTCCTCCAGGAGCTGAGACACAAAGCCACCAGCAGCTCGGAGTTCTGTCCTGGGCACGCCATTTCTTCCATGTATTCAACGATCCAAGAAAGTAATGGGCAGAGCTACTAGGCTTACGGTGGGAGCATTACAAAAGCTTTCAACAAATGTCAGAATCTACTGGTCACCTAGAGATTCTAAAAAAAATCACACCAAAGCCTTCTATTTCTCAGGCAAGGGAGTCTAACACCAGTTTCCCAGACAAGTCTGGCCAAAGACAAAAGTGAGGCGCTCTGTGCTTTCCCGCTGGACGTAG
Source organism: Sapajus apella (assembly GCF_009761245.1). Taxonomy (NCBI): domain Eukaryota; kingdom Metazoa; phylum Chordata; class Mammalia; order Primates; family Cebidae; genus Sapajus; species Sapajus apella. The sequence continues at coordinate 284,898 of NW_022437172.1, read as the reverse complement.
AGTACTTTTAGAAATGCAAGAGCTGTGGGTCCAGAGGCAGGCGTCCCCTGTGTGCAGCACTGGACAGAGTTAAGCTCCTCCTACATGGTTCCATGATCCCCACGGTAATTAATTTCATTCTGGAAATGATCCAACAGAGCACTGTGCCAGCCCCCACTGAGCCAGACCCTTCACCAAAGCCCCCAGTTCCATAGGAAGAAGCCAGGAGCATCTCAGTCCCGCCCCTCTGGGTCCCAGCCATCAGGACCGGGTCCCCTCCACAGCCTGGCTGCTCCCTGAGGTGTTCTGGGAGTCTGGGAATTATATGGATTTGCTTGGGGGGGGGTCTTCTTGCCAAAGACAAATGAAGGGCCAAAATGCAGTAAGATACAGCACCTTCCTGGAAAGCAGCATGTTCCTTCTCTTAGGGGTTTTATAGACCAAAAACTGCTTGTACAAAAACTGTTGAGGGGCCCTCAAGCACCCAACAAGAAGCTCATTCATGTTCCTTTATGGGTGGGAGACATTCAAATCCTGCCGCTGCTCCCAACTGGAGAAATCCCAACGGGAGACACAGGGAGGGGCACGTGCTGCTCAGCTGCAGCCTCCTGGGGCCTCCTCCTTATAAGCACAGAGATGGGGTGCCTGGGGTGGGGCCTCTGAGCTCAGCTCCCACAACATGGTAGCCTGAGTGTCCCAGTAAAAACAACACAAAGCTTCAGGAAGGACGGCAAGCAGGCTACAGTTCACCCCTCAAAAATGACTCTTCTGAGCAAAGAGAAAACGCTTACCAGAAATGTGCACATTCACCCACTCACACTCGCATGTGTGCACTCCCACACACTCATATGCGTGCTCAGACCCACATGTGCACACTCACCACTCACTCAAATGTGCCCTCACCCACGTGCACACACACGAACATTCATGCTCACGTGCACACTTACACTCACACGGGCATACTCACCCACATTCACACCCACACATGCACTCCACTCAAATGTGCATTCACTCACATTCACATGTGCACTTATTCATATGCTCACCTGTGCACTTACCCACATATGCACTTGCACACTCCCTTGTGCACTCACCCACAATCATGTGCACACTCAAACCCACATGCGCGCTTACCCCCACTCAAATGTGCCCTCAGCCAACACGTGCACTCACACTCACCTGTGCACTTACCCCGCTCATGTGCATACTCATCCACATTCACACTCACACACGCAGTCACCCAAACTCAAATGTGCACCCACCCACACATTCATATGTGTACTTATTCACTCACATGTGCATTTACCCACACACATGCACACTCACCCGCTCACACACACTCACCATATGCACATATATGCACTCACCCACTTGTGAACTCACACGTGCACGTTTACCCACATGTGCATGCTGACCTGCACTCAAATGTGCACTCACCCACACACATTTACACACATACTTATACACATGTGCACACTCACCTACACACGTGTGTACTTGCCCACTCGCCCAGGTGCCCACTCGCCCAGGTGCACACCCACTCACATGCTCACTCACCCATGTGCACTCACCCACTTGTGCACACATACATGTGGGCACACATGCTCACCCATACTCACGTGCTCATGTGCGCTTCCACAGTATACTCAACTGTGCACACTATGATCACACAAAGCCATGGCCTGCTCCTGTTAAGACCTAATAGTCCCCTCTCTGTCCTCGATCTGGGCCCCTAGGACCTTCTGCCTCCTGTGGTCAGTCCTCCACCTCCTCTCCCACTGATGACCTTTCTGACCAGCCTCCCCTGGTCTGCAGGCTGCTGAGGGATGACATGGTCAGAATCCATGTGATAAGGTGAAGATGGGGAGAACACTGAATTAGGGGAGAGAGCACAGAAGTGTTTGGAAAAGATGGAGAAGGTGGGGGACAGTAATAGTCACAGCAGGAAAACAGGCGACAGCCATGAGACGGCACGTCTGAGAGCAGCAGATACATGAGTGGGTGAGAGATGCTGGGTCCGTGGCGCCGCCGAACCCAAGCCTGCCCATCGTCTACTCTGTGCCTCAGTTTCCTCATCTGTGAAACAGCAACAGTATCTCCTTCTCCGGAAGCTGACATGAGGATCACGTTGGGGATACATGTGAGACTGGCACAAGACAGGACATCAGCCAGTGCCCGTCAGCCACCACTGCCTTCCCTACCAAGGTGTTGGGGGGCACAGGCAGGAAAGGCTGTGAGCCCAGAGGGAGGAAGGCAGCCATGGCCAGCGCATCTCAGAGCCCCGGTAGTGAGGGGGCGGGTGGGCTAGGAAGGATGGGGGTGAGACAGAGGCTGCCGGAGGAGAGTGGCCACGACGCCAGACAGGAAGCAAGCGCAACCGGGTGTGAAGCTGAGAGCGGCCCCAGCCCCGGAGCAACTTTCCAGGTCAGGGCTCTGGAACATAAAGGCCCAGGGCGGGGCCGTGCTTGCCCCCGGGAATCGCCATGTTTCCATAGCAGGTGACTTTCTACCATCTGACCTGGTCCGTGTTTGGGAATGGAAACTAAGCCACTTATCTCTTTCTACCACATCATACCCCAGCAGCTGGGCATCCTCCGCCCGCTTTTCCCTATGTTGCCATGCTGACCTTGAACTCCTGGGCTCAAGCAGTCCTCCCACCTTGGCCTCCCAAAATGCTGGGATCACAGGCCTGATCCACCCCGCCCAGCTTAAAAGTTACTTTCATGAAACTTTCTATTTTCAGACAATTTTACATCCACATGCAATTGTAAAAAACAGTACAGAGGGATCCCATGTACGCCTTACAGTTTCCATGCCAGGGAAACACCCTGCAAAAAGATAGTGTAGTATCAAACCCAGGTACTGACACTGACACAGTCTAGTTGGAGACAGAACATTCCATCACTGCAAGGACCCTGCCTGTCACAGCCACACCCACTCCCCTCCTGCTCTCAGCCCAACCCCAGGCAACTACCACTCTGTTTTCCATTGTTATCATTTTGTCATATTAAGAATGTCATACAGGCCAGACGCAGTAGCTCACGCCTGTAATCCCAACACTTTGGGAGGTCAAGGTGGGTGGATCACCTGAGGTCAGGAGTTTGAGACCAGCCTGACCAACATGGCAAAACTCCATCTCTACTAAAAATACAAAATTAGCTGCCGTCGTGGCGCATGCCTCTAATCCCAGCTACTTGGGAGGCTGAGGCAAGAGAATCGCTTGAATCTGGGAGATGGAGGTTGCAGTGAGCCAAGATTGTGCCACTGCGTTCCAGTCTGGGCTATAAGACAAAATTTGGTTAAAAAAAAAAAAAAAAAACCAGAATGTCATACAAATGGAATCACATAGTATGGTCCCTTTGGGGGTTGTCTTTTCCCACTCAGCAGAGTGAGAGGTTGTTTGGTGCATCAATAGTTCATTCCTCTTTACTGCAAAGTAGTATTCCCTGTTCCATGGTATGGACACACCAGTTTGTTTAACCATTCACCCAGTGATGGCCATCTGGGCTGTTTCCCATTTGGGGATATTAGGAAAAGCTGCTGTACCCCTTGTGTGCAGGTTTCTACATGAACATGAGTCCCATCTATATTCATGTGGTGATTCTGTTTAGGCTGTCTTCATCTGGTATTGGAATGAGGGTAATACTTCACAAACTGAACTGGGAAGTGCTGCATATTTTTTGGAAGAGACGGTGCCAGAATTGGTGTAATTCTTTAAATATTTGTTAGAATTCTCTTATGAAACCATCTAGGCCTGGAGATTTCCTTTTTGGGAATGCTAAATTACAAATTCCATTTCCTCAACAGATATACAGCCATTCGAATGATTGATTTCATCTTTGGTGAGCTGTGGTAGTTTGTGTTTTCTGAGGAGTTGGTCTGTGTATCTGAGTTTTAAATGCACACGTGTAGAGTTGTTTTATTATTCCCTTGTTACCCCTTTTAATGTCTACAGAGCCGATTTTATTCTTAATATTGGTAATTTGTCTTCTTTTTTTTTTTTTTTTTTTCTGAGACAGAGTTTCGCTCTTGTTACCCAGGCTGGAGTGCAATGGCGCGATCTCCGCAACCTCCGCCTCCTGGGTTCAGGCGATTCTCCTGCCTCAGCCTCCTGAGTAGCTGGGATTAGAGTCACGCGCCACCATACCCAACTAATTTTTGTATTTTTAGTAGAGACGGGGTTTCACCGTGTTGACCAGGAGGGTCTCGAGCTCTTGACCTCGTGATCCACCCGCCTCAGCCTCCCAAAGTGCTGGGATTACAGGTGTGAGCCACCGCGCCCGGCCCCTCTTTTTTTTCCCCTCATCACTCATGCTAGAATTTTTTTGCCCCTCTTTGAGATGATTTTGTTAATCTTCTTAAAGAATCAGCTCTTTGTTTCACTGATTTTCTCTATTGTTTTGCTGTTTTCAATTTCACTGACTACTGCTCTTATCTTTATTATTTCCTTCTTTCTGCTGGCTTTGGGTTTATTTTGTTCTTCTTATTCTAGGTTCTTGAGGTAGAAGCTTAGATTATTCATTTCAGACTTCCCCATTTTCTAATTTAAGTATTCAGTGCTATGAATTTTCCCGTCAGCACTGCTTTAGCTGAATCCCACAGCTTTTGATATTTCTGATTTTTGTTCCCTTTAAATTTGTTTTAAAAATCTTCCTTTTCTCCTTCCTCCCTTCTTTTATGAATAATGAAATATTTCAGTCAAGTCTCTATGCAGACCTGTCTCCAACTGCTGCAGTCAACTGGTACAGTCAGGGCTGAGTGAGACACAGCAGCAAGGCTCAGGAAGGGGCAGCTTGGAAGGGGACAGCCACGGAGGGGAAGCCAGGAAGGGGGCTGAGTGAAGCTGTGGCCTGGTGGGGTTGACAGGTTCTTTAAATAATCAAAGGTTGAGAAAAATCACTAACTATACTGAGGAGGATGAGAACAAGGTTTCTAACTAACAAGGAGTTACAAACACAGAAGAGGGAAAAAAACAAAAACGAACTCTCACTATGGCTGCTGTAATGAAATACCAGAGGCTGCATGGCTTGTAAAAAACACATATCTGTTTCTCACAGTTGATGCCAGTCAAAAATAAAAGTGCTGGCAGATTCAACATCTGGTGAGGGTCCACCACCTGGTTCCTAGAACAGCACCTTCTTGTCACACCCTCACATGACAGAAGGGGTAGGGGCAGTCTTGGGCCTGTTTTTCTTTTTTTTTTTTTTTTTTTTTTTTGAGATGGAGTTTGCTCTTTTTGTCCAGGCTGGAGTGCAATGGTATGATCTCAGCTCACTGCAATCTCTGCCTCTGCCTCCTGGGTCCAGGTGATTTTCCTGCCTCAGCCTCCCAAGTAGCTGAGATTACAGCCACCAAGTCCAGCTAATTTTCTACGTTTTTAGTAGAGACAGGATTTCACCCATGTTGGCCAGGCTGGTCTTGAACTTCTGACCTCAGGTGATCTGCCCACCTTGGCCTCCCAAAGTGCTGGGATTACAGGCATGAGCCACCATGCCTGGCCTGGGCCTCTTTTATAAGAGCATTTATTCCACTCATGGGAGATCCTGATCACCTCCCAAAGGCTCTACTCCCTAATACTATCACCCTGGGGTGAGGATTTCAACATATGAATTTGGGGGTGCTATGGTCTGAAGTGCCCCCCCAAAGTTCATGTGTTGAAACCTCATGGCCAATGGGATGGTATCAAGAGATGGGGCCTTTGGGAGGTGGTGAAGTCACGAGCATGGGCCTCCTAAGGATGGGATATGGGCTCAATAGAAGGGCCCATGGGAGTGAGTCCCCTCTCTTCCATTCTTCCACCATTCGAGGACACTGGACACTGCCATTTATGAGGAATGGGCCTTTGCCAGGCCCCAGACCTGAAAGTGGCTCAGGCTTCCAGCATCCAGGACTCAGAGAAAGCAACCTCTGTGGTTCAGAGGGACCCAGCTTCGGGTGTTCTGTTACAAAGCAGCACAAATGATCTGGGATGGGATCAGGAGGACGTGAATGTGCAGAGCATAGCAAATTCAGCAGAGCTTCAGTGAAGTTCATGGCTTTCCATAGGCAGTGATAGATCAATATGAAAACAATATGAATTTAAGTATGTGTGTGTGTATGTATGTACTCATACATACACACAGATGTCTCTGTCCTAGCCCTGCCCAGTAAGAGAGACTGGGAGTGAGACACCACAGGGCAATGAGCACACCAGGCACCCACATATGGATTGCTAAATGTCACCTTCCACTAAAATAACCAGGCTCCAGGTGGGGCGTGGTGGCTCACACCTGCAATCCCAGCACTTCGGGAGGCTGAGGCGGGTGGATCATGCTAACATGGTGAAACCCCATCTCTACTAAAAATACAAAATATTAGCTGTGCGTGGTGGCACACACCTGTAGTCCCAGCTACTTGGGAGGCTGAGGCAGGAGAATCCCTTGAACCCAGGAGGTGGAGGTTGCAGTGAACCAAGATGGTGCCAATGCATTTCAGCCTCAGCAGCAGAGTGAGACTCCATCTCAAAACAAACAAAAACAACAGCAACAAAACACCAGCCTGAAACAAGCGTCTAGGTGGAAGCCCTTGAGTTTTTGGAACATCTGCAGAAACTAAGAAGCTCTGTTCCCCAGGGTGCTCTTGTGAGTGGTGGCCACATCTCATTCTCCTTGGGACTTTGGGGTTTAATGTGCAGCACAGACCCAAGAGGTCTGGAATGACCCGACAAGCAACAGGTGAGCAATCCCTACTGACAGTGGGACCTAGGGGTCACCTCAACTCCATGGGAACCTCAAAGCACTTAGATTCTCTGCTCAACAGAAGCAGAGGCCGGTCATTGAGAGGAGGTTTGCTACAACCGGAGCTCATGCTGTCTTTATAAAACCGCTTTCTGTGATGTGCCAAAGGCAGCCCCCGTGCCATCTCGGAATCACCAGAACCAGAGGAAGCCAATTGCCGAGGCAGGGACCCAAGGACTCCAGCAGCCAGCTTGGGCACGGGGCTTCACCACGTGTGGTCTAGCCACATGTGGCCACTGCAGCCAGCACAGCACCATCCCGGCCAGGTGACAGACACTGAGTGCCCCCTGAAGAACACCTGCCATCTGTGTGGCACCTGTTGCCTCAAGGCCTAGCCCTGGGTCTCACATCTCCATCTGAGGCCACTGGGGCTCCCTCTCAGCTGAGCTCTCATCTCACTAGCCCAGTGGTTCTCATCCACAGTACAACCTCAGGGGCAAGACAATGATGCAGACCTCTTGGCCGTCAAAACTGGGTTTGGGGCAGAGCTGGAGTCTAGTGGCCAGAGACCAGGAACACTGCCCAGAACAGGCTTCACAATGAACGATCATGGTCCCCATGGGGCAGCAGCATCTAGGCAGAGGATCCCAGCATGGCTGCTCCCACGTCCCTGTTTCGTGCGGACTCTCCCAGCAGTTCTGGCCCTCCTGGCGCCACCTCCCCGCCTCACCTGACAGCTCACTCACTGAGGCTCCACCGAGCCACACTGCCTGATGTCCCTGCCTCACCAGCTGGCCAGGAGGTCGTCCTGCAGGCTCTGGGCAGGCTCACCTGGCTTTGGAAGATCTCCAGGCCAGGTGGGCATGAGCCACCCTTGCTTCGCCAGGGCCCTATTAAACATCTTGCTGGCATGTCTGTGTCCCTGGCCCTGCTGGGAGCTCCTGGAGCAAGGTGAGGTCTAAACATGATTCCCACAGGTAGCCCCAGGGAAGCACTGTCCACTCAGTGAGGCACCGAGGGTCTCTGTCCTTCCAGACAGCCCCTTCCCAGCACTGTCTCCAAGGGGAATAAGCCTCTCCCCAAATCTCCCAAAAACCAAGGATGCCAAGGGCGACCAAAGGAACAGCAAACACTTAAATCTCATGAGGGCAAAACCTGAATCTCAAGTTGGAAGAACGTTTTCCATCAGGCATGTTCGCCCCTTTGGAAGTTGTGGTGGAGACACCTTCATGTCAACCTTGGGGGGAAAACAAACCACGCCTGGGATGAAGCAATGATTGAAAATGCCCCACTCAGCCCCAAGACTCCCAGGGCGGTTGTGGGAGCAGGGGCTGTGTTGTTTCATCTGCGCCTGGTGGAGCTCCGCACGAACATACAAATGCCTGCCTTTGAAAAGACCTTCCTGGAGAAACATTCGACTCCAAAGCACCCTTTGGTTTTGCTGAAGGTGAATTAGACCAATAAACCGTCTAGTCTAAGATGTCATCAAGCAGAAAGGAAAAACAAACAGACTCTGCCTGCCCCCTAGCTGGGAGGGCTCCCTGCCCCATGGCTTCTGGTGGCTTTGGACAGCAGGGAGCCAGATGGGAGGAGAGAGCAAGGAAGGGGAGGGGTGTCGGGAGGGCCCCAGGCTAGCTATGCCCCTCCCAGGTGGTCTGTGCCCCTCTCCTGTGGCTTCTGACCATGACCCCTTCTTTCCTGGCTCCATCCTGCCCTTTCCCTTGATGCTCCAGGAGTAAGGGCTGTCACAGCTCTGCCAGCACTGCCTCCAGCCCTGGGTCCCACACCGCCCCCCAAGGATGCCCCACGCCCTGCCCAGCCCTTTGTAAACAACCCTTCCAGGGTTGGTCCCACTGGAGCACCCCAGGCCCTGGGCACTGGCGGACGGAGGAAGGATCCCTGAGGCGTCTCCCACAGGTTGCACATGGACACAGTTCAGGAGGCCATTCCTATAGGTGACAGCCAGGAGGTCATACTCAGACCTGAAATGCAAGTGGCCCATGCCTCAGAGACACAGCCACTTCAGAGGGCGGGGGACAGACAGTGAGACTGGAGAGGCGGGTGGGCAGCGGTGCAGTCCCCACCAATGCTTCCACCCTCGCCAGACTGCCACATGCCGAATCTTTTCAAATATGTTTTCTTAATCATCCCCCGAAATACAAAAACCAAAACCAGTGAGGTGGTAAGGCAGGTGAATGAAGCATGCTGGGAAAAGAACACGGCTGGGGTGGGGTGGGGGGTGACCCATCACATTAGCCGAGGCAGGTGGGGACCCATGTGCAGGGGGGTTCACTCGGCCATGTCACCCACTGCCCTCGAGACCACGCTTGTAGCTCCAGCCCTGAGCCCCTCTCACCTGGCCATGGTCCTGGACACCCCTCATCATCCAGCCACAACACCTTCTCCCCGAGGGGGTCCTCTCCCACCCTGAGCCAGTTCTCTTCCCCTAAACTTTCCCTGGTGGCCCAAGGTTACCCCCAAGGTGGCTGCTGGAGGATGGGACCAGGAATGACACTGGATACAAAGTGGAGGCCCAGAGAGGAGAGGAACCAGCCCCAGAGGCTTGTCTTCCTGACCTCAGGCGGGCCCCTGCCACCCCTCCAGGCCCCCACACCACTCACAACCTGACTGGTCCTGCCCGGCTCAGGCACACTCCAGAGGAGTCCCCTACACCTGCATTTGTCAGAGCCGCCACTCCGAGACCAAGGCACGGAGCAGCGGGGCCGCCTCTCCCACAGGCAGAAGCTCATGATCCCAGCAAACACATTCCCAAGTGTGTGGCCCCATCAGACCTCCTAATGGATGCCTAAAGACATAGTAAAAACCTGTTGGTTTCCTTCATCAATAACTTCAGGCAAGAGAGAGAAACATCCAGTGCTCGCAGGAAAGGCCTAATCCCCACAGGGGACTTTGCTCAGGCACCGCTGAAAGGACCCCGCCTTAGACACGGAAGCTGTGAAGACTCTAATCCACCGTCCTCTGTTTATCTTCCTAAGTGAGGCCCCACTCCTCTGGGACAGTGCAGGTGGTGTCCTGCATGGGGACTTTGCTCCTCTGAGCACCTGGAAGGGGGCGGTGGCAGGCAGGCCCCAGTGAACACTGTGTCCAGAGCCAGGGTGAGTGTAGACAGAGGTGGCAATGGTGGCATCTTGCCCCCAATACCCTCCACAACTGTGGACACACTGCTGTTTCTGCCATCGGCAGAGGATGATGATTCCGGGGTGATGGACACTGATGGGGAGACCAAGGCTGACTCAACCTCCTCTTAACCACCCCATCCCTGGGAAAAAACGTTCATCGCTGGACTTGGTTTTCTGATCACACAGGAAGGAAAATGCACCACCTACACCCCATGCTTCCCTGACAATGGGGCACGGTCTCCAGGGTCCCCTGTGGCCCAGCCCTCAAGAAGCACCACCCTAGGGGGCATTGAGCTCTGGTGTCCAGCCCTGGTTGGCTACAAGGGCACAAGAGGAAGGGCCAGGGGGTCAGAGTAGGCAGCACCAGGCATCAGGACACAGGGGCCACCGTGCAGCTTGCCCAGGTGAACGCACTTCACACTGGCCAGCACTGCCCCCACAGCCACAGGACAGCACTATGTCAAGAAGAGACTTGGTCTTTGAAATGGACAGTGGCGGGACAATGGCAGCAAACAGATCCACATCTGCAAGGCCCACTCTTTTCCGCTTGCTCAGCCCTGACCCCCCACCCCACCAGCCCCTGCACCTCTGTCAAGCACACGGTTCTCCATCCCTCAGCCAGGCCCCACTAGGGGTAACATCCAATGCGCTGCAGCCCAGACCCCACCCAGGCACCTGCCAGCCCTCTTAATATCCCCCCAAATCCCAAGCAGGCACTCAGCTCCCAAACCCCACCAGCACCTCCTGTCTGCTCTCGTCCCAAATGAGGCTCGAGCTCCGCCTGCCGTGGGCCGGCACTGATGGGACAGAGGGCAAAAACCAGGGCCGCTGTGACGGTGACCACTACTCGGAGCCTGTGCGGCCTGCCTGGGAGATGGTGGGACGTTCAAGGCAGATGTGAGGGGCGGGCTGGGGAGGCAGAGGGACAGCAGCGGCCAGCAGGGAAAGGAGCGTGGAAGCCGGTGGAGGCGGCGTTGCAACCCCAGGCCCAGTGGCTGGACCCCAACTGCTGGTGAGTCGAAGCCAGGTGCAGTGGCAGTGAAAGAAGGAAGCCGCTGTCTCCACAGAACTGGCTCAATTCTCACGGAGGACAGAGGAGCCCTCGTCTGCCAGCCAAGCTTAGGCCCTGGCCTTGTGGAAGCCTGAGAAGGGGGTGCAGGGGGCATGGCTGGGCTCCAGGATGGGCTGGTGAGATCAACACAGGCCCATGACCAAGCAGGGGCACACCCTGGAAGCTTCCCAAGGAGAGAAAGGGGGTTTGCAAAGTAAAAGCCATGAAAACGACAGCATTTTGATGCAAAAGCCAGCAACTCGTGCCCTTACAAGCCAAGGAACAATAACATAAAGTGAAACCGAGACCACGCAGCCTTCCCAAATACATCCAGGTAATGTGGACAATTTTGGCTATGGAGCCATCTGAATGGCCTGGAGTTTTAGCCACTAGTAAAGACTCTGGCCAAGGTGGCTGCAAATGAATAAGCCTTTCTATGTCCCTACCCCAGCACAGGTGATCTCCGGGGTCCCTGTGTCCCTCCCCTGTCCAGAGCTCCAGGTGGGACTCTGCCCCTTGCACAAGGCTCAGGTGTGTGGACACAGGCCTCCACAATGTGCATTTCCTAAACCACTCTTTCCAATAGCACATTTACAAAAAAATTCAGAGTATGAACATCTTAAGACAGAAAACTCAGGGCTATTTTTTAAACAGAGTCTCACTCTGTCGCCCAGGCTGGAGTGCAATGGTGTGACCTCGCCTCGCTACAACCTCCGCCTCCCAGGTTTAAGTGGTTCTCCTGTCTCAGCCTACTGAGTAGCTGGAATTACAGGCATGCGCCACCACGCCCGGCTAATTTTTGTATTTTTAGTAGAGACGGGGTTTCACCATGTTGGCCAGGCTGGTCTTGAACTCCTGACCTCAGGTGATCTGCCCACCTCGGCCTACCAATGTGCTGGGATTACAGGCGAGAGCCACCACGCCCGGCCCCAGGGCAACCTCTTGAGCCGTCCTGGTGCCGGGGGAGGTGGGGGGGCCCATCCTACCTTGTTGTAGTACTGCACCTGCACTGAGTGCCACTGCCCGTCACTCACACCGCCAGGAACCTTCGGAGCCACTGTTGTCGTTGTCTTACCTGCATGGTGGGGGTGAGACCCAGAGAGAACGCAGAGGTTGGTGAGGCTTCCCAGGGACCGAGGACTGGGCTGTGAGGCTGCAGGTGGCCAGGGAGACAGGAGCACATGGCCACGTCCTTCCTCCCCTCCCCATGACACCATGGTGGGAGGCACCCACCGCTCTATCCTTTTTCTTTTCTGGTTACAAAAGTAATTCTTGTTCCTCTTTTCCAGTTTTATTTTTGAGACAGAGTCTCTCTCTGTCGACCAGGCTGGAGTGCAGTGGCGTGATCTTAGCTCACTGCAGCCTCTGCCTCCTGGATTCCAGCAATTCTCCTGCCTCAGCCTCCTGAGTACCTGGGATTATAGGCATGCGCCACCGTGTCCCGGCTAATTTTGGTATTTTCAGTAGAGATGGGGTTTCACTATGTTGGTCAGGCTGGTCTCAAACTCCCGACCTTGTGACCTGCCTGCCTTGGCCTCCCAAAGTTCTGGGATTACGGGCATGAGCCAGTGCACCCAGGTCTTGTTCCTGTTTCCTAAATATAAAAATGTGTAAACACGGGAAGCTCCTCTGTTCGTACTAGCAGTAGTCATGCCTACACCGTAGCAGGGGTCGAATCCTTTTCCCATGCATTGCATCAATGTAGACAAAATCATCAAAACGCATTCCCCTTTAGGTCCAATCACATAAATGTCATCTCAGGTTTTTAACAATTTTTAAACCCTGTAACTCATCCTATCGTGAGGTTGCGCACTCGTCTCTTGTGCATCTCTGCTTCAGGGTGTTTGTCGCTTCCACCCCTCCAGCTTCTGCTGCAGTGGGGTGGGCAAGACCCCTTGGCGATTCCGGGGCACAACCCCAAGTCAGCAGCAGCTGGGAGGAAGGAGCTTCAGGGGCACCAAAGACCAGGTGCAGTTGGTACCAGGTCCTGGACAGGGAATGCCATCTCCAGGGAACCAGAAGTTCTGGAAACAGGGGTGTGGGTCTTGGGACCCTGGCCAGAGGAATAGCCTAATCCCACCTCACAGAGCCTGGAGGGCCATGGCCACCTCTCCCACTGTGGTCGGCTGCTGTTCTGGGTCCCTCCCTTTCTTCATTGCACACAGAAAACCAAGCTCCACCCTCTACTATCACACATGGGTCGTTTAACATGGGCCAGGGTCCTAGAGATGGAAGCACCTCTGAGCCATCTTGGAGAACTTCCGGGTGAAGGAGGAGATGGCAGAATTCACTCCTAAAAATCAAGAGTGCCAAGTTGGGTGTGGTGGCTCACACCTGTAGTCCCAGCACTTTGGGAGGCCAAGGTGGATGGATCCCTTGAGGTCAGGAATTCAAGACCAGCCTAGTCAACATGGTGAAACTCCGTCTCTACTAAAAATACAAAAGTGAGCCATTCGTGGTGAAATGTGCCTGTATTTCCAGCTACTCGAGAGGCTGATTCATGAGAATCGCTTGAACCTGGGAGGTGGAGGACGCAGTGAGCTGATATTGCACCACTGCACTCCAGTCTGGGGGAAAGAGTGAGACTCTGTCAAAACAAAAACAATAAAAACCTCATGCGTGCCAGAAAAAAACAGAGATACACCCATTGGTAATTTGGAGAAATGTTCTTTTCTAACAACTGGAATAACATGCTTAATGGCCTTGTCAATATTTTTTTCTTAAAGAGATGGGGTCTCGCTATGTTGCCCAGGCTGGTCTTGAACTTCTGGGCTCAAGCAAGCTGCCTGCCTTGGCCTCTCAAAGTGCTGGGATTACACGCATGAGCCACCTTGCCTGGCCAGCCTTCTCTCTCTCTCTCTCTCTCTCTCTCTCTCTATATATATATATA
>NW_022437172.1:204592-271022 GCF_009761245.1 Sapajus apella | reverse complement strand
ACACACACACACACACACACACACACACACACACACACATATATATTTAAGACGGAGTCTCACTCTGTTGCCCAGGCTGGAGTGAAATGGCACAATCTTGGTTCACTGCAATCTCAGACTCCTGGGTTCAAGTGATTCTCCTGCTTCAGCCTCCCAAGTAGAAGGGATTACAGGCATGTACCATGACACCCAGCTAATTTTTGTATTTTTAGTAGAGACGGGGTTTCACTGTGTTGGCCAGCCTGGTCTTGAACTCCTAGCCTCAGGGGATTCACCTGCCTCGGCCTCTCAAAGTGCTGGGATTATAGGCGTGAGCTACCGTGCCTGGCCAGCAATAATATTTTTAATCTAGAGATGTACTACACTTAATTTAATGATTCCTTGGTTTCTGAAAACATAAGCCAGATCGTTCACATTTCCAGCACTATGAATAACACTGCTATGAACATCTTTGTGCACTTTGGATTTCTTCAGTAAGACAGATTCCTCGACTTACAACTGAGGGATTAAAGGGTACGCAGCTTGGAGGTGCTGCACAGGGTGAGGGTCATTCTAATGCACAAAGCACCTGTGAATTGCTCAGAACTGCCCTGCCTAGGGAGAAGGCCTCACCTGCAGGGAAAGTGAGCTGCACCTGCTTGTCCACAACCTCCAGGGCAATGAAGTTGTGCTTCTTGTTGAAGCAGCCATTGTAGAGCAGCAGGCCGTTCCTTTCCTGGGTGACAAACCTGCTGAGTCAAGCAGAAGCACATCACAGGCTGAAGACCCCAAGGTCAGAAGGCTCCCCAGGAGCGACAAGCCCAGCCAGAGGAGGGCGAGCGCTGGTGACCACGATTCAGGAAGAAATGGCCTCAGGCATGCATCCTTCCCAGGGAAGCAGAAAGCCCATAAAGCTTGATGATCAGCATTCTTTCCTGGAAGTAGCAAACCAGAATCCCTGGGAAATGTGGATACTATGGCATGTAGAATGTGAACACATCCCAATTGCGGCCAGGCGCGATGGCTCACGCCTGTAATCCCAGCACTTTGGGAGGCCAAGGTGGGTGGACCACATCAGGAGATCAAGACCATCCTAACACAGTAAAACTCTGTCTCTAATAAAAATACACAAAATTAGCTGGGCATGGTGGCACACACCTGTAGTCCCAGCACTGGGAGGCTGAGGCAGGCAGATCACGAGGTCAGGAGGTCAAGACCATCCTAACATGGTCAAACTCTGTCTCTACTAAAAATACAAAAAATTAGCCAGGCATGGTGGTGTGCGCCTGTCGTCCCAGCTACTTGGAAGGCTTAGGCAGGGGAATTGCTTAAACCAGGAGGCTGAGCCAAGATCACACCATTTGTACCCCAGCCTGCGTGACAGAGACTCTGTCTCAAAAAAGAAAAAAAGAAAAGAAAATATCCCATTTGCACAACATGCTATAAGTATGGCCCATAGCCAGGACACCTGTTACAGATATGTTTGGACAGAAAGCACGTGCTGTACATTTTCTTTTTCTTTTTTTTTGAGATGGAGTCTTGCTCTACCATCAGGCTGGAGTGCAGTGGTGCGATCTCGGCTCACCATTACCTCTGCCTCCCGGATTCAAGCAACTCCCCTGCCTCAGGCTTCCGAGTAGCTGGGACTACAGAAGCCCACCACCACGCCCAGCTAATTTTTTGTATTTTAGTAGAGATGGGGTTTCACCATGTTAGCCAGGATGGTCTCGATCTCCTGATCTCATGATACACCCACCTCAGACTCCCAAAGTGCTGGGATTACAGGCATGAGCCACCACACCCAGCTAACTGTACATTTTCTGCTGCTGTGAATAGATCTCCTTGTGTGTGCCAGGGCATGGGGACCTGGTCCTTCCCATGTGGGACTGATGCCATGGAAGGACCCCTCTTAGGGCCTCTCCTCCATGGCACTCAGCCGCAACAGCATCTTTTTGCTTCCAAACATGAGCTAAAAGGACCCCAGGGCCTTTGCACCACTGCCCCCTATGCCAGAAACAATCTTCCCAGGCTTTGCAGATCATTTAGGGGTCAACCAAGCTGTGCCTGCCCTGATTCATTTTACTGTAAGTTGCCCCACCCCCCATCAGCCTATGACATCACTCAGTTCATTTCTGAAATCACGCTGCTGGCTCACTGGTTCATAAAAATGTAGGATATGCAAGGGGAGGGACCGCAGCTCTCATTCACTGCTGCATCCCAGAGCCCGAAGAATCTGGTGCATATCAGCACTTAATATGGGATATGTGAATAAATGAAAAGATGAGGGCCGGGTGCAGTGTCTCATGCCTGTAATCCCAGCACTTCAGGAGGCCGAGGCAGGTGGATCACTTGAGGTCAGGAGTTCAAGGCCAACCTGGCCAACATGGTGAAACCCCGTCTCTACTAAAAATACAAAAATTAGCTGAGCATCGTGGCGGGTGCCTGTAATCCCAGCTACTCGGGAGGCTGAGGCAGAAGAATCACTTGGACCTGGGAAGTGGAGGTTGTAGTGAGCTGAGATCGCCCCACTGCACTCCAGCCTGGGCAACAGAGCGAGACTCGTCTCAAAAATAATTCATTAAAAAGAAAGGACCGGGCACAAATGAACAGCTGCCTGAATATGAACAGGCCTGTCAGAACTTAGAGCACGCAGAGCAAAAAGCTACCTGCTCCAGCAGATCATCGTCACATTCTCAGGAATCCTTCTCCCACCCAGGGGCCCAGGCAAGGGGTCTTCAGATCCAAATCACCACAACACTACCCTCACCTCTCTGCTTTCAGAGAATCTGGCAAACCTCCCGAGTGAGCTTGGGACTGGCTCCCGAGCTAGCTGGGTGTCTCTACCAACAGAGATCAGTGGCAGGAACTCCTCTGACTTAAGGTTGGTTCATCCATTTTCCTGCAGCAGGAGTCGGCCTGAGCCAGCCTAGAGCATCTGACCTCAGCCTTTCTCTTAAGTTAAAATCGATGGCTCCAGCTGGGCACAGTGGCTCACACCTGTAATCCCAGCACTGTGGGAGGCTGAGGCAGGTAGATCATCTGAGGTCAGGAGTTCGAGATCAGCCTGGCCGACATGGTGAAACCCCATCTCTACTAAAGATACAAAAAAAAAAAATTAGCTGGGTTTGGTGGCCCACGCCTGTAATCCCAGCTACTTGGGAGGTGGAGGCAGGAGAATTGCTTGAACCCAGGGGTTGGAGGTGGCAGTGAGCTGAGATCACACCGCCACTGCACTCTAGCCTGGGTGACAGAGCGAGACTCCATCTCAAAAAAAAAAAAAAAAAAAAAAAACACACACACAAAAATTTGATGGTTCCCACCTGTCCCTCGAACCCCCTCTAGAATCCCCGCAGGAACTGATGACAAACACCAAAGAAAACACACCAGCACAGCACACTGGATGCCTGGGCATGAAATCAGCAGGGAGAAGATTTTTTTTTTTTGGAGACAAAGTCTTGCTGTGTTGCCCAGGCTGGAGTGCAATGGCACAATATCAGCTCACTGCAACCTCTACCTCCCGGGTTCAAGCGATTCTCCTGCCTTAGCCTACTAAGTAGCTGGGATTACAGGCATGTACCACCACACCCGGCTAATTTTTGTATTTTTAGTAGAGACACGGTTTCATCATATTGGTCAGGCTGGTCTTGAACTCCTGACCTCAGGTGATCCACCCACCTCGGCCTCCCAAAGTGCTGAGATTACAGGTGTGAGCCACTGTGCGGGCTGGGAGAAGAGCTCTTTATGGAGACTGGGACCGACTCAACGCAGGCTTGTTTTCCGAGTCCCAGCCCCCTGGGTCACGCCTGATTCCCCTTGGTACGTTTCACTTCTGTGGGGTTCCGTTTGGACCCCGATGGGGGCTGGTGGGTGGGGTCAGTGTCAGCCCTGCACGGCTCCCCCGGCAAGCACCCTCTACCGCTGGGGACGGAGAAATAAAGACGAGACCTAAAGCCGAGCGGAGGGTCGGGAGAACGCAAGCAGGAAGTGGAAAGGCCAGAAAACAGAAACCAAGGCCAGACAGGGGGTCCCGGGGAAGTAGGAGGAAGGAACAAAGGGCTGGGGGGATGACAGGCAGCTGGGAACGGAGCCCGGGCACTTGGCAAAGAGAAACTAGAAAGAGGAGAAGGGGCAGTGAAAGAACCCACCTGAAACAAAAGCAGCCAGGCACCCCCGCCTGGCCCCTGGCAGCGGCTCTCAGGCTCAAGAGGGCCCCGCCTGCAGCCCCACCGCTCCCCAAGTGGAACTGCCCTGGAAGCTGGGGAGGCATCTTAGGATTTTACTTTTAACGGCATTCCCTACAAAACCCTGTGATTTAGCATCAGCTCTGACTGTTCAGCCACCGTCACATATAGTTCATAAATTGCTGTCCAGCACAATAATCTCACAAATACAAAATCGGACAAGCAGCAGCGTAGCATTCTCTTGTGCACACATTTAATTAAACATTATTGGAGGTGGAGAGGACAGTGGTGGTCACCAGAAACTGGGGAGGGCTGAAGAGAAGTGGGCTAAGGGATACAAAGAGACAGTAGAAATAAATTTATTTTGTTGTTGTTGTTTTGAGCTGGAGTCTCTGTCACTCAGGTTGGAGTGCAGTGGCATGATCTCAGCTCACTGCAACCTCCACCTTCTGGATTCAAGTGACTCTCTTATCTCAGCCTCCTGAGCAGCTGTGATTACTGGTGCCCACCACCACAGTCGGCTAAATTTTGAACTTTTAGTAGAGACAGAATTTGACCATGTTCGCCAGGCAGGTCTTTAACACCCAACCTCAGGAGATCCACCCGCCTCGGCCTCCCACAGTGCTGGGATCACAGGCGTGAGTCACTGCACCCGGCTAGGAATACATTCTAGTATTCAATAGCATGGTTGGGAACATATAGTTAACCATAATTTATTGCATATTTCCAGAAAACAAGAATAAAAAATTTGCAATGTTACCAATGCAAAGAAAACAGAAATGTTTGAGGTAATGAATTTCCAATTACCCTGATTTAATCACTATGTATTGTATAAGGTTATCAAAATATCACATGCACCCCCAGAATATGAAAAGCTACTATATATAAATTTTTTAACTTTTTTTTTTTTGAGACGGAGTCTCACTCTGTTGGCAGGCTGGAGTGCAGTGGCGTGATCTCGGCTCACTGCAACCTCTGCCTCCGCCTCCCGAGTAGCTAGGATTACAGGCACCCACCACCATGCCAGAGAAGAGGTTTTGTTCTTGTTTCCCAGGCTGGAGTGCAATGGTGCGATGTTGGCTCACTGCAACCCCCGCCACCTGGTTCAAGTGACTCTCCTGCCTCAGCCTCCCAAGGAGTGGGGATTACAGGCATGTACCACCACACCCAGATAATTTTATATTTTATTTATTTATTTTTGAGACAGAGTCTCACTCTCTTGCCTAGGCTGGAGTGCAGTGGCGCAATCTCATCTCACTGCAACCTCTACCTCCAGGGTTCAAGCAATTCACCTGCTTCAACCTCCTGAGTAGCTGGGACTACCAGTGCGTGCCACCACACCTGGCTAATTTTTTATTTTTAATAGAGATGGAGTTTCACCATGTTGGCCAGGCTGGTCTCAAACTCATGATCTGGTTTGAGATCCTCCCACCTTGGCCTCCCAAAGTGCTGGGATTATAGGTAAAAGCCACCACGCTCAGCCTAATTTGGATTTTTAGTAGAGATGGAGGTTTCATTATGTTGGCCAGGCTGGTCTTGAACTCCTGACCTCAGGTAATCCACCTGCCTAAAGTGCTGGGATTACAGGTGTGAGCCACCGAGATTGGTCTGGAGCTACTCAACTGTCAAAGGCCACAGGTGGAGGACACAGACATCACGATCTCGAAGAACGGGAGCATGGAGACAGCTCGCCCCTTTCCTAAAGGGACCCATGTGACGAGGTGGGAGGCACAGTCACGTGAGGGAGACAGTGAAGTGGAAGCACTGTCTCAGGCCCCGGAAGGTGACAAAGGACCAGGGTGGGAAGCTCCAGGTGGTACCCTCGAATTAGTGCCTCTCATACTCACCGGGGCGGCACATGTAGTGGAAGCCATCAATGAGCAGGTTCACACAGGTGCCCCCATTCTTGCACACCCCGTTGGCACAGCGGCCTGAGCGGGCGTCCACTTCACAGTGCTCTCCTGCGGGGTGAGAGGAGGTTACCGAGCAGTCAGGGAAGAGCCCATGGGCCCCTTGAGGACCCCGGGTACATCCCAGCCACAGAGTCAGATGCTGAAAGAAAACCTGACTGATTCTGGGTCGGGGCTGTGACATGAACAGAAACCCCCGCCAGCTCTTGGGGACTTGCCCAGAGCTGTACCAGAGACGGCTGCACCCAGCTTCCAGTGGGCGAGCCAAGGATGGTGGCCGATGGGGAGGGGGTTTCAAAAAGCACTCCCTGGGGTCAAAGAAAATGCAGCAACGAGCCCTTGCCAGGCTCCAACCCCACTCTGAGCACCCTGCGGGCTGAGCTGGACTCTTTAAGGGGCGCGCCAGAAACAGACAAGAGGGCCTCACGCCCCTCCCCACGCCTGTGCCCATGTGATGGCAGAATGTAGGGAGCCTTGTCAGAGATTTGGAGCTTGCCGCCATCACACGGCCCAAAGGTCACTTCTGAGCAGGCCACCTGCCCTGCCTGCCGCCCACCCTTCCACCCCACCCGCAGACCCCTCACACTGTCTGGTCACCCCTGGATTCCAACTTGGTTCTAATCTTGCCCCTCTCACTCACCAGCCTGTGAGCTCCTGAAGGGCAGGCACTACCCTGCTCTGATGTCCTCCCCAGAGTTTAAACTCCTCTGTGACAGGAATGTTCTGGAAGCTTTCCTGGAGTGACCAGCCAGGCCGCCCATAGCACATAACCTTTGTCCATTCCCCATCGGCCCTCAGACCAGGAGGGCTCAGAGCCTCATCTGCTGGGAGGGTCTCATGTTCCCCATGCTTCCAGCCAGTTGTTCCTGGACTAGCTGCTGCATCCTCGCACAGCCAGGGGTGCAGCCGGTGACACTCCCGCCCCGAGATGGGGACAGTGGCCTGCAACCCACGCAGACCATGCTGCCTCCTCTGGCTTGTGAGGTGAACACTGGCTGGAGTCTTCTCTCAGATCTTCAGGGGCTTCCAATGACCACAAAATTTCCAGGAACATTCTCTCCCAGTTACAGAATTTTAAATGAATGCATTTTAAAAAATATTACATTCACATACTAAAAAAACAAAAAAACACAGTGCAAAAAGTACGGTGTGGGCCAGGCGCCATGGCTCATGCCTGTAATCCTAGCACTTTGGGAGGCCAAGGCCGGTGGATCACCTGAGATCAGGAGTTTGAGATCAGCCTGGCTGGGGAAACCTGTCTCTATTAAAAATACAAATAGTCAGGCGTGGTGGCGTGTGCCTGTAATCCCGCTACTTGGGAGGCTGAGGCAGGAAAATCGCTGGAACCCGGGGGGCGGAGGCTGCAGTGAGCTGATCGCATCACTGCACTCCAGCTTGGGTAACAGAGCAAAACTCCATCTCAAATTCCAGTATTCCATCAGAGGATCACGTCTAAACATACATCGCCCACATCCAATCCATGGGCATGTGGGCCATTTACAATTCTTTTACGGCAAGTGACTTTTCAGTAAACGTTCTCCTATAGAAACCCTGGAGTACAATAAGACTCTCTGGAGAAAATCTCTAACACTGCTGATTCAAAGGTCACACATTAGTGACACTTTTTTTGGAGACAGAGTCTCACTCTGTCACCCAGGCTGGAGTGCAGTGGTGTGATCTCAGCTCACTGCAGTCTCCACCTCCCTCATCCAATCCATTAGCCACCATGCCTGACTAATTTTTGTATTTTTAATAGAGACAGTTTTCACCATGTTGGCCAGGCTGGTCTCAAACTCCTGGCCTAAATGATCCACCTGCCTGGGCCTCCCAAAATGCTGGGATTACAGAAGTGAGCCACTACCCAGCCCACAAGTGACTTTTTTGGGTCTTTTTGAGACCAAGTCTCACTCTTTTGCCCAGGCTGGAGTGCAGTGGCACAATCTCAGCTCACTGCAATCTCTCCCTCCTGGGTTCAAGTGATTTTTCTGCCTCAGCCTCCCAAGTAGCCGGGATTATAGGCGCACGCCACCATACCCAGCTAATTTTTATTTTTAGTAGAGACGGGGTTTTCCCATGTTGGTCAGGCTGGTCTCAAACTCCTGGTCTTGAGGAAGCCACCCTCCTTGATGGAACTCATCTAAACCTAAGTACCTCCTAAAGGGCCCATCTCCAGATACAGTCACATTGGTGGGGGACAGGGCTTCAATGCAGACATTTGTGAGAGCACAATTCTGTGCACAGCAGGTATGTATGAGACAACTGGCAAATTTAAAAGACTAGACAATGAACATTAAACTTTAACACCCACTTTTAAAACTAAAAAAGGAACCAGGTGCTATCAAGGGTGGGTGCTGAAGTATACCCCCCACCATTCCCCTCCAAGACTGGGCTCTAGGGTGTGGATTGCTGATGGCTCCTAGCTGAGACCCTGCGCTAAGATTCTACCTCCTGGCCCAGTTCTACCATCTTCACTGGGGTGGCCCCCATCCATGGATAGGCAGCATGGACACAGTGACCATCAGACGGCCCCACAAAGGCCACCCCTGAGGGGCTGTCCCAACTCTGCAGCACACCGTGGGGTTCCCAAGGCCTGGTATACCTGCTGGGCAGCTGGCCTCCCCTCTGCCCAGGCCTGGGCCCGGGCCCGGGCCCCTCACTGCCCCCAGGTGTAGCTCCTGAAACCCCCCACACCTGCTGCCTCCTAAGTGGGGCGTGGAGTCTGTTTCTCAGGGAGGCCAACCTCAGCCACTGCTCATTGCAGCGAGTTCAGTCCTTAGTTTTAGGAAAGCAAGCCCCCAAGGGAATGCTTTGAATGAGATTTTGAGGAACAAATGAAGCTGATTTCTAATGAGGGTAACAGTCATCAGAAGTGAACAGTACTTCTGAAGAATCCAGTTCTCCCTCTGCTTCCCCCAGGCATCTCCCTGTCTTCAAGACAAGGTAACACCTAATAACATGTAACTGGCTAAGCCAAGGTGACTCCAGACTCCAGTACGGGAGCCATCTCAAAAATGAGCAGGGCTGAAATCGCTGAACTTTTGCTGAATTTCATGACCCTGCACAGCCTCCACACCAGTAACCCCGAGGGTCTGCAGGCACCAGAGCTGACACCCAGGTCAGAGCCAGGCACAGGCCAGGGGGTGCTTTCTCCTCCACCCCAGGAGTCAGGGCAGGATCCCACCCACCTGTTCCACACTGGCAGGGGCTGCCCCCAGGGAAATGGGAACAGAGAGGCTTCCCACCCCACTCAGAGCTAAAGCAGCTGGAGAGGAGGCAGCCCTAGACCCTCGTCCAGGCTCCCATCACCAGCGGAGGCTAACCTCCCACCACTCCCCACTACTGGAGGTTAGTCCACCACAGGGTGCACGCTGCCACCCTGCAGGCGGGCTATGTGCACACACACATTTGCACACGTTTGCACAATGCTTTTTTTTTTTTTTTTGAGACAGAGTTTTGCTCTTATTGTTCAATTGGAGTGCAATTGGCATGATCTCGGCTCACTGCAACCTCCCCTCCCCCGAGTTCAAGTGATTCTCCTGCCTCAGCCTCCTGAGTAGCTGGAATTACAGACATGAGCCAGCATACCTGGCTAATTTTGTATTTTTAGTAGAGATGGGGTTTCTCCATGTTGGTCAGGCTAGTCTTGAACTCCTGACCTTATTCACACATGCACCCTCACAACGTCTCCCACATGTACACGCATATCCATATAATTTGGCATACTTTTGTCTTGGTGTTAACTTTCTATGCTCGCTGCAGTACAGTATCTGTTCACACAGGTGCTCACACATACACACAGGTTGACACACCCTTGCATGCACCTCACATCCTGTCACACACAGGTGCATACCTGTATGCCCACCTGCACACTCACTCACGCGGGCAAACCAGTGCTCATGGCCGCCTGTCCAGGTGGGCAGCTGGCCTTTTTAAATCCTGTGTGTTCACGGGAGGCATGAAGCTTAAGGTATATTTCTCCTCCCTTACACATTTCAAATTATCTTGTTTCTACTTTTAAAATATGTGACATTTGGGAGTGTTTGCTTTCCAAGTTCCAGCCAGTGGCCAAGCACAGCACACTCTGGAATAACAAAGCTGCCATGAGGGGATGGGTGTACTCACCCAACCGGGATGGCAAACAAAGGGGCCGGTGGGGCCCAGCCCAGCCCTTCCCACACCTGCCTCTGCCTGTTCCGGGTACTAAGAACTCAGGCTGGGCCTGGGGCTCAAGTTCTCCCAGAGGAAAGTGAAGCCCAGGCCCCTGACCCCCACTCAGTTCCTGGTCCCACCTGCCCTGGGTCAGAACTCACACTCCCCTCATCCGTGGGCTGGAAGGCTCGGCTTCTCACCTGCAGCCTGGGATTTCCTCTAAAAGGCCAGGGAAAGGCGGCCCAGCCCTGAGCGAAGACAGAGCTTTGTCTGAATCTGGAAGGTTTGAATTTGAACTTGCACAGTGGCATACCTGCTTCCTTTTTTTTGAGACAAAGTCTTGCTCTGTTGCCTGGCCTAGAGTGCAATGGTGTGATCTCGGCTCACTGCAACCTCCGCCTGCCAGATTCAAGCAATTCTCCTGCCTCAGCCTCCTGAGTAGCTGGGATTACAGGCGTGCGCCACCATGCTCAGCTAATTTTTGTATTTTTAGTAGAGATGGGGTTTCACTGTGTTGGCCAGGATAGTCTCAATCTCTTGACCTCATGATCTGCCCACCTCAGCCTCCCAAAGTGCTGGGATTACAGGTTTGAGCCACGGTGCCCAGCCGTTTCTGCTTCCAAATTTAATTTCCAGTGGCCCCCAGCATCCTCAGGCTGCGCTGTGAAATGGAGGGTGACAGACACAAACTTGTCCTGCCCCCCCAAGGGAGGCGCCTATGCAGGGACTGGAGATCAATAGGCGGCTGCTAACACCTGTGAGAACGCAGGGAACCCAAGCACCGAAGTTACTCCCTCGCCTGAAAGGTCTTGCTCCTTTCAGCATGTTGCAAATGAAATGAATCTCCATGGAGTTGTTGGTTTGTTTTGCTTTTTTAATGAGACATTGTGTTTGCTTAGTTTTTTGTTTTCATTTTCAGAAAGTAGCTGTATGTGTTTCCCATGGCTGCTGTAACAGATAACCCCAAACTGGAGGCTTTTAACTACAGAAATCCATCCTGTAGTGTGCAGGCCAGGAGCCAGAAATCAAGGGATCAGCAGGGCCCAGCTCCCTCTGGAGGCTGCGGGGTGGGTCCCTCCTGCCTATCCCAGCTTCTGGTGGCTCCTGGCGTCCCTGGCTTGTGGCTGTATCGCTCTGATCTCTGCTCTGTTCTCACAGGGCCATCAAATCTCACTCTCCTTCCTCTTATTAAAGACACCAGGCCAGGCGCAGTGGCTCATGCCTGTAATCCCAGCAGTTTGGGAGGCGGAGTCCGGCGGATCACCTGAGCTCAGGAGTTTGCTAGCCTGGCCAACGTGGTAAATCCCCATCTCTATGACAAAAATTAACTGGGCGTGGTAGAGAGCACCTGTAATCTCAGTTACCTGGGAGGCTGAGGCAGGAGAATCCTTTAAACCTGCAAGGTGGAGGTTGCAGTGAGCCAAGATCGTGCCACTACAGTCCAACGTGGGCAACAAGAGTGAAACTCCATCTCAAAAATAAAAACTAAGGCTAAGTGTGGTGGCTCACGCCTGTAATCCCAGCAATTTTAGGAGGCAGAAGCAGGCGGATCACCTGAGGTCAGGAGTTAGAGACTGGTCAACATGGCAAAACCCCATCTCTACTAAAAATATAAAAAATTAGCCAGGTGTGGTGATGCCTGCCTATAGTCCCAGCTACTTGGGAGGCTGAGGCAGGAGAATCTCTTGAACCCAGGGGGTGGAGGTTGTGGTGAGCCAAAAATTGCGCCATTGCACTGCAGCCTGGGTAACAGAGCAAGACTCTGTCTCACAAAAAGAAAAAATAAAATAAAGACACCAGTCATTGGATTTAGAATCCACCCTAAACTCACATGACTTAATCTCAAGTACCCAAACTAATTACATCTGGAAAAACCCTATTTCCAACTGAGGTTCTGTTATGAGGTTCTGTGTGGAAACGGATTTTGGGAGCTGCTACTGAATCCACTCCAGCGGTGCAATCAAGTACATTCCTGCCCTTGCAAGCCCGGTGCCCTGAGAGCAGCAATGCCTGGCTGGTGGAGCCTTTCCCATGGGTTCTTCTGAGGTGGAAGCGCCCAGGACTCGCTGGGCGCTTCTCTCCCTGCTTGCAGGTGGCGGTGCTCCCAGTCTTTAACAGCTTATCCTCCGCCACCCAGCCAGGGAGAGACGGTGCCCCCACTGCAGCCCCTCCTGCCTCCAGCAGCCCCCTGCACAGCCACCGGCCCCCTCCCCTCACGGCCCCTGTGCCCGCCCCACAGTCTCCAGACCTACATGTCCCTTGCATCACAACGGCAGAGTGCTCCACAACACCAGCCTCACCATGTGTCATTCCCACTGGTTAGAATCCCACTACTCCATAAAGACCCCAGCCTGAGGCTCCCAGGGCCCAGCCCCAGCCAGGTGCCCAGTCAGCTCCACACCATACTCACTGACCTGCACCGGCCCCGCTGTCTCCCTCCTCCCAGGTTGCTACTCATGGCCCTGTGCATGCTCTGCAGGCGGTCACATCTGTCACCCAGTGAGAGACGTCCTCTCTCCTGGTCTCTGCACATGGCTTTCCAGTGCCTGGAGGCCACCCAAGTCCCTCACCCTGCCTGTCCTCCACCTCGGGCACTCCCCTCTCGGGAAGCTCGGCCCACCTGCCTGCTCAGGGCACCCTGCCTGCTCTCATGGACCCCAAATCTCTCCTCTCTAGCAAGCACCCCACCAGCTCCATGTCCAGCCCTGCCTGTGTGACGGTTCCCTTGTGTGTTTCTCTCCCCAGCTGTGTGGGCAGTGACAGGGTCTGCTTGGGGACAGTCCGAGGCTGGCAGGCACATAGTGAGTGCCCAATACATGCCTGGTGTGTGCAGGGCATACACTGAGCACCTGGCAAGGAGGGTCGCATGGGGAAAGCCAGGTCCCCTCGCAGCAGGTACTGACAAATGCTGGAAAGTGAAACGAAGTCATAAAATGCTAGGATTTCCCCAGTTCCAAGCCAAGCACTTAACCCATGAAGTCACAAAACCCGCATAATTCATGTATTTGATTCAAATAATGCAGGAAAAGTGTTGATGTAATGAATTAATTTTATAGTTAAAACTTTCTTTTTTTTTAAATAAAGGGCTACAAGAACTGTGAGCAACTGGGTTTTGGATGAACTGGACCAGCCTGGGAAGGCCCTGTCTCTGGGTTCCTTAGAGCTGACTCCCAGCACCTCCAGCCATAGTGAGAGTGTTTGCAAATGGGGCCAATTCAGGACTCCCCCCCGGGGTTGGTGGTTAAGGATTTGCAGCACAGCACTGCTCAGAAGATAAGTTAAGGATAGCATGAGCAGTATTTGGTACTGTTTACAGGCAGCTGGAGGGGCTGGTTGTCAGCATGAGTGATTACAGTGCTGTTTAAACAACGTATCTGGAGGGGCTGCTCCCCACCAGTCCTCAGGGGGAATTCCCAATTAGCTGCATTTGTAAACCTCCCACCACCACTCAGTTGAAGACAGATGTGATATGATAGTTTTTAACGCTAAAAATCATCTAAAGGTAAATAATTTGGGTCAAATTTAGTGAGCTGTGTGTCTTTTGGCTCTGTGTATTTTGTAATACAGCTTTTATAAGACATACTCTTTTAAAAAAATCAATGTTCTCAGATATGCTCACTATCAGGATTTAACTTTATCTTTGCTTTCCTAAGAATTCTCATTCAAAATAAATTTGGTGTTCCCTTGACACCCTAGGATTCTGCTTGGAGTCAAAGGCTTGCCGAGTCATTCAAATCTGGGGAGAATTCCCCCGTACTCTGCACATCCCATTACAATGGCAGCCTCGCCTCCACACCAAGGATAGAGTCTACCTGGGCAAACTGATTGCTGTACTCAGTCACACATGCAGCCCCCCACAAGCTCCCCCTCTCCCCATAGGAGGGATGCAGGGCTAAGCTTCCTGATTATGGCTGTAGATGTAGAGCCCCATACAGAAAAGCATTTTTTTTTCAATAGAGATGAAGTCTCATTCTGTCACCCAGGCTGGAGTGCAGTGGTGCAATCACAGCTCATCACAACCTCTGCTACCCAGGTTCAAGCGATTCTCCTGCCTCAGCCTCCTGAGTAGCTGGGATTACAGGCGCCCACCAGCACACCTGTCTAATTTTTGTATTTTTAGCAGAGACAGAGTTTTACCATGTTGGCCAGGCCAGTCTCGAACTTCTGACCTCAAGTGATCTGCCTTCCTTGTCCTCCCAAAGTGCTGGAATTATAGGCCAGAAAAGCGTTCTTAACTACAAAATAAAAGCTCCCAGTAGCCAAGGCCCCTCCAGCCCTCATGGCCTCATGCACCTGCCCCGCCACTGGGTACCTGTCCCACACCAGGCTTGGGGCTGGTGCACTGCCCTCCCTGTCTGCCCAGAGACCCCAGCACCAGAGCCACCAACCCTCAGCCTGAGGGGCTCCCATAAAAGCCCTAGCTTCACAGGGCTTTGGCAAACAGCTCACCTGCCGCAGGCAGGGCCAGGTGCTGCGTGTGCCCCTGTTCTGTGAACAAGAAACAGGGTGTCCAGAGGCCCTCCGAGTCATTACATGGAGGCTCTTGCAGGGGGCCAGGCACAGGCCCAGGGAAGACAGGGCATGGAGGTGGGGGCAGAGGTCCCACACAAGGGGATGCTGATGTGAACCCCTGGCTCAAGAGTTCCAGAACCTGCCCCGGGGGGCTGCTCCAGGAGCCGGAAGAAGAGAGGGTCACAGGGTGCACCCAGAGAGGGGCACAGCAGGCAGAGAACCTCAGGACCTGCGGGAGGGCTGGGAATGCACTGGAAACATGCCCCAGGAATGGAGGGTGCATGTAAAGATTGACCACTTAGGTTCTTAAATAAATGAAAAGACAATTCCTTTCTGGTCCTAAGAAACACCTAAGGGCTTTGAACCAGAAAAACTAGAATTCCTAAAGGCCGCAATGGTAAAACTCAAGCACTATGAAGCCTCAATTTATGCAGAATTAAAGATCAACACAAAACACAAGAAGAGAGAACAAGGAGTGAGCGGAAGAGCCGGGAACAGGAACGCAGAACAATTTCAAAGTCAGGTCGTTTCACACAAACGCACAAAACCTGAAGCCAACTCAAAGCCCCATCAAAGAGCTGTCTTAACACTGGATGTGAGGATGCAGAAGGCACAGTCCTGAGACACAACCCAACAGTGTGGCTCAGGTCAGGAACTTCACTACCAGAGAAAGCACAAAGGCAGGAGGCAAAGAACGTTACAGCGTTTCTAAGAAGAGGGTATGTCAGAAATTATAAAACACCGCATGGATTTGCCCATCTGTTCTTCCACTCACTCATCTACCCATCCTTCCATATACCCACCTAGCCACTCATTCACCCCCCTCCACCCTTCCATCCATCCATTTACTCACCCACGAATCCATCCAACGATGCATTGTTCATCCACCCACCCACCCAGCGTCCATCACCCACCCATCACACCTCCATCCCTCCAACCCCTCATGCATCAACCTACCCATCCAATGATCCAGCATTCATCCATCTGTCCATCCTTCCACCCACTCATCTGCAATCACCCGCCCACCCATCCTTCCACCCACTCATCCATCTATAAACATGCCTGGCCTGGGCCATCTTTAGGCACTGGGGTTTTAACAGTGAACAAAACAGATCCCTGCCTGTAGGCAGTTTCCATGTAGGTAAAAATAACATGTTCAGAAAAAAACAAAAATACATGAAGAGTCTTACAACAGATGGAAAAGTGGAGGGGGAAGCTTTCAAGGTGTACTGGCATTGAGGTTAAGGGGAGAGGATGGTCAGGCTGCAGAATTCAGGCAGAGCAGATCAGGATCTGATCCTGATCCTGATCCGGTCAGGATCAGAGAGGGTGGGCACTACTGGGGCTCCTGGCCAAGCCCTTTACACCCCACCAGATTCCAACCAAACCTGAGAAAGTACCTCTAGCCTCCAACATACACAGCTCATGTGCTCACACACGCTCACATGCACACCCGCACGCATGCACATTGGTTCCCACCACAGAGCAGTGGAGCCAAAGCCCTCACCCTTTCCTGTTCCGAAACAGGACAGTCCCACACCAGCGAGGCCCCACTGGGCACAGGAGCTGCACAGAGAAGCCCAGGCAGCTGCAGCCTGGGGAACAGGTACAGCAGTCCACAGCCAGTCAGCACCTGCCTCTTCCAGGGACCGCAGAACCCCTGTGGCAAGCAGCCCCAGGAATAAGCCAGCCCAGCAGAGGCCCCAGCCACTGGGGCCTCTGTCCAGCAACAGAGCTGCAGAGGGTGACGTGCTACTAAGCCAGACCTGCCGGGCAGGCTGACAAAGAGATGGAGGGACAGACAGAAAGGGCAGGGCCACATGGCGCTCTCTGACTCTGGATATTCCCAGGTCCACATTTGGTGATGAGGACATGAAAAGCACTCTCCCAGCAACCTCCTCCAGAGGTGAGCATCGCCATCAACATGGCCTTCCCTATGAGGCCGTCCTCAGCACCTGGCTGGTCAGATGAGTGCACGAAGGCTCAGAGCAGTAACTTGTGCTAGCTCACACAGCTGCATAGGTGGGAGTGGGATTAAGTCTGCATCTACCTTAGTGGGTCCAGAGAATGAGTCCACCTCACTGCCTTCCCTGGACAGGTGCCCCCTCCAAAATGTTCCTATAGGAGGGGCCACCCGGGGAGGCAGAATTGCAGAGCCTCAGTACCCCGTTCCAAACCCCCATGGCACCGCTGTCGAGACAGAGTTTTCCTAAGCAAGATCCTAGCTGGTGCCTCAGTTTCCCCAGCTGTAAATCTATCCCCTGAGGAAGGGATTTCTGCCTCTCTTGGCCAGAAGCATTCCCCAGCACTAATAGGCTGGTGTGGGTGGAAGAGCTCATTTGGAACATCTGTGAGCTATGCGTCTGCGCAAGGATGAGGTTACCATTACTGGTCCCTGTTCCTCCTTGCCTTCCTGAGACTGGAGGCCCCCTCTGTTCACCCCTCCCTGTCCCATGCCCTCTCCTCCTCCCCAGCTCCCACTGGGAACTGCTGGAACCACTGTCTGGAGCACCCACGCCTGCCCCTGCGTTTCATGCTTTGTTTGACTTTCTCACCTCCTGGTGACTTGCTCTGCACCTGGAATCCCCCCTGAGTCAAACCTACAGGCAGCCCTGCCCCACCTGGCAAGGCTATCAGGAAAGGCCTCAGCGGGAATGCCCAGACACCCACTCCCCAAGGAGGGAACTGGGAAGGAGGAGGCCAGTTGAGCCTGGCGCTATAGAACCAGCTTGTCCAGGGCTTCCCTTCTCTGCATGACATCATTCGTGTCTTTGAAGCAAATTCTCAGATCTCCAGACACACCCATTTAAAAAAAAAAAAACACATTCCAGCAGCAAAGAAAAATGATTCCCACTGATCCACTGGTTTGCAACGACTCTTACAGGAGTCATCTACATGCTGGGGCCTGGAAACCCTGCCGAACCTGAAGGATGGGTGCACGTTTTACCATCTCCCGGTGCTTGCAGCTACAGCAGCACACGGGCCCAGCGCACCCAGGCGACCCCAGCCTGGAATCACACTCACGGACACGGCCTTTCAGAGTAGGGGCTCCCTATAATCTCCCTCTCCATGACACAGATGATGGGGCAAGACTAGCAAATAACCCATCCTATAGTGGGGTTACATGGTGGCTCCCAAAAGGATGTGTCCACATAGTAATTCCGACACCCTGGCAATGTTACCTTATATGACAAAAGAGGGAATGTTACTTATATGGAGAAAGTGCCTGGTGCTGCAGAAGCCGTGCTTGTCCAGGGCTGGTCTTCTCTGCATGGCCAGCCCTTAACAATGAAGTTAAGAATCACGAGATGAGGAGATCTGATGAGCAGGTGAGCTCCGTGCAATCACAACATGAATTCGCATAAAATGAGTGCGGAGGGAGCTTAGAAACAAGAAGAAAGGCCATGCAGAGGGAGGCAGAGCCTGGAGCCAGGCAGCCACAAGCCAAGGCCTGCAGCCTCCAGGAAGTGGGGAGGCAGGGGGGCTCCTCCCAGAGCCTCCGGGAAGCGAGACTGGCCCTGGCGACACCTTGATTTTAGCCTTCCAGCTGTGGAACTGAGGGAAGGCATGGCTGGTGTTCTCAGCGCCCCGGTTTGTGATCACTTATCACAGCAGCCCTAGAGAACGAGGCCCAGAACACACTGAGGAAACCAGCCAGAGTCAGCAGGAACCCTTTTCTGGGGTCCTCCGAGGAAGCAGCACCCTAAAACCTCCCAGTATCTCCCAGAGCCCACATAGACCTGGAGCCACCGGAGATCAAACACCCCTCACTCACCGGGCTTTTGTGGCACCTGGAAGATATCAGCCTGAGGACCTGCTGTGCCAAAGGAACACAGCGTCTCCTGGGCCCAAGTAGACTCTGAAAGTCTTGATTGCCAAGACTGGTGGGGAAGGCAACCTCAGGGCTCTGGATACCACCACACCTGGTCCTTGGCAGGTCCACACAGCTGGCACTTAGGGGGCGGTCAGCCCTGCTGATGACCAGAACATGAGTGTCCCTGTGGCCCCAGCACCACCCTGGAGTTTAGAATTCCATCTCGGCTCCCCCTGCAAGGCACCTCCAAACCCCTCAAAACAAAGCCAGGGTCCTTCCAAGCCAGGGTGTGGGCCAGGGACATGGCCCTCTTCAGCAGGACATTGGTGGGAGCTCAGGAGGCCTTCAGGACCCAAGATGAGGCAGACTGGTGGTGGGTCCTGTCCAGAGCAGCCAGGGCCAAGCCAACACTCCTGGGTCCTGGGATGGGGGACACAGCCTTCATGCTGCCCTCAGGCCCAGTACATGCTGAGAAGACAGTGCCATCGTGGGGCAGGCAGGGCTCCCCTGTGCCCTCCAGGCCTCAGTAGTTGCCTTTTCCTTTTTTTTTTTTTTTTTTTTTTTTTTTGAGACAGAGTCTTGCTCTGTTGCCAGGCTGGAGTGCAGTGGTGCGATCTCAGCTCACTGCAAACTCCACCTCCTGTGTTCAAATGATTCTCCTGCCTCAGCCTCCAGAATAGCTGGGATTACAGGCATGCGCCACTATGCCCAGCTAATTTTTTAATGTTATTTTTTAGTAGAGCCGGGGTTTCACCATGTTGGCCAGGATGGTCTCAATCTCCTGACCACATGATCCGCCTGCCTCGGCCTCTCAAAGGGCTGGGATTATAGGTGTGAGGGTAGTTGCTTTTCTCCAGGGACCATGGGGATGGGCACAGCCTGGAAATAGCCTCATCCACAGAGAGTAGGGTTAGGTGGGACCTGTGGGTGGGATGGGCCTGGGTCCTGAACCTAGGAGAGAGGGTGCTGTGCAGCCTGGCACCCCACTGAGCACTTGGCTCCTGGTGATAGGGAGACGACCGGCCCCACCACACCTCAGAAGGAGGCAGGCTGGGATCCTGGATGTGGGGCAGGGCCTGGCCACGCTCCTGCTAGGCACAGAAAGACAACTGAGGAGGGTGAGCCAGGCAGCTGAGCACAGCAGGGCTGAAAGGGGCGTGCCCAGTGCATTATCAGCACACAGGGATGACTGCCAACTGCGAACAGCAGCGTCCCAGGCTCAGGTGGAATGCTAGTGAAGGCCCCACTCATCGTGGTGAAAGGCTGCTTAGCACCCTAACACTTCAAATTCCCCTGCACACCAGTGCGGGCCGGGACAGAAGTGCCCTGGGACAGATCAATGTCCAGAACAAACCAGTACAAATTATTAATTCATCACTTGGAGTTGGGGGAAGGAACCGCCCTCATGATTAAAAAGTCTACCCCCATTATGTCCAGCCAGCTCCATCTGATAAGGGCAGCCCCACCACACCCAGCCCTGGCAGGCCTTAGGTGGGCAATTAACCTGGCTCCCAGCCCCCAGAAGCAGGACAGAGGCAGCTTTGTCTGTCCACACCAGAGAACGCTTGAAAGTGGTGGTCGGTGGGGGATCGGATAGCAGAGAACACTCTCCCCCAAGGTCGTCTGTGTCACTGCTCTCAGGGAAGAGGCTCAATTCCGACTCCCCAGCAGCTTCTGGCAGCCTTGGGTCCAGGTCACGTCCAGGTCCCCACCACAGCACCAAAGATGAAGCCTGCTCGCTACTCATGCCTTTGACAAATATTTACCAGGCGCTGACTGAATGCCAGGGTTGTGGTTAGCAAGATAATGGACCCCGAAAGGTGTCCACATCCTCGTCTTTGAAAGCCAAGGATATGTGACCTCACATGGCCTAAAGGACTCTGCAGGTGTGACTGAGGATGTTGAGACAGGGCAGTCATCCCAGAGGACCATGTGGCCCAAAGTCATCACCAGGAACCTTGTAAGAGGGAGACGGGAGGGCAAGAGACAGAAGGTGCTGCCGTGGTGGAAGCAGGGGTCAGAGTGAGGGAGGAAGGCACGAAGGGCCAAGGAAGCTGGGGAGGCAGAGAAGCAGCCGCTTCCCAGGGCTTCCCAGAGTAGCCTGGCCCATGCCCTGACTGCAGGCTCCTGTCCTCCAGAACAGCAAGAATGAATCCATGCTGCGTTAGGTCCCTTGTGCGTGGAAATGTCCCAGCAGCCACAGGAGACGCATGCAGGGGTGAGTGAGCAAGTACAATTTGCCTTCAAGTACAGTAAGACTCCTGAGCCATCTCAAGAGCAGCACAAGTGCTAACCACCAGTAACTGGACACAGTTTGAACCATTCTTCCATCTTTCAGAGTTTGTTTCTCCTGGTCTCCCCCACTGATATTCATCCAGCACACCTGCTCCTGGGTCAGTCTTCCTGGAGCCTTCGACACGCAAGCCCAGCCCAGCACTCACGGAGCCTGCACTCTCTGCAGAAGCGGCATCCCTGCAGCGCATACACAGACGCCCACGGCCTGCAGCCAGCCCGGCCAGGCAGCCCCATCTCCCCTCAACAGCGCAGACCGCGAAGTCCCAGGAATGATGCGCGCTTTAAACCACAGCCAGGTTTTCACTGAGTGTGGCTCGTCTTCTGGCCACTTTTTTTTTTTTTGAGATGGAGTCTCGCTCTGTCGCCCAGGCTGGAATGCAGTGGTGCAATCTCAGCTCACTGCAACCTCCTCCTCCTGGGTTCAAGCGTTCTCCTGTTTCA
Organism: Sapajus apella; assembly: GCF_009761245.1. NCBI lineage: Eukaryota > Metazoa > Chordata > Mammalia > Primates > Cebidae > Sapajus > Sapajus apella. The sequence continues at coordinate 249,741 of NW_022437172.1, read as the reverse complement.
GCCTCCTGAGTCGCTGGGACTACAGGCGCCTGCCACCATGCCCGCCTAATTTTTTGTATTTTTAGTAGAGACAGGGTTTAACTGTGTAAGCTAGGATGGCACCAGCCACTTTTCTAACTGTAGGAAGATATTTCTGTGCAGACATCTGTTCCTCAATGACTCACATTCTACACCCAGTTCAGTTCGCCCACCTCTAAGCTGTCCAGGTGGGATGTGGGGAACACTTTGCTCCTGTTCTTAGTGTGCAAAGGTAAACACACCAAACAGAAACCTGCTTCACACCCCGCAGCGGCCTGTGGCCCTAGCCAACATGTGACAGGTAGGCTGGGGAGAAGCACCAAAGGCCCTGACTCCCAAACTCCTTAGCTCCCCAGCTGAGGAGCACCAGTGCTGAATTGTGTCCCCAGAAAGATATGCTCAATTCCTAACTCGCAGGACCCTTGAAAGTGACCTTACTTGAATATGGTCTTTGTAGTATGATCAACTTAAGATGAGGTCATCAGCGTGGGTCCTAGTCCAGTGACCGGTGTCCTTACAATTACAGGGAAACCTGGACAGAGACAGCCATGCACAGGAAGAACGCAGTGTGAAGACAGAGGTGGAGACTGCAGTGACACATCTGTCAATCAAAGACCACCCGGGGCCCCCACAAGCTGCAAGAGGCCAGCAAGCATCCTCCCCTAAAGGCTTCGGAAAGCACAGCCCTGCAGAGACTTTGATTTTGAAATTCTGGCCTCCAGAACAGTGAGACAATAGATTTTTTTTTTTTTTTTTTTGAAACAGGGTCTCACTCCATCTCCCAGGCTGGAGTGCAGTGTCACGATCTCAGCTCACTGCAACCTCCACCTCCTGGGTTCAGGCGATTCTCCTGCCTCAGCCTCCCAAGTAGCTGGGACTACAGGTGGGAGACACTACACCTGGCTAACTTTTTTTGTATTTTAGTAGAGTCGGGGTTTCACCATGTTGGCCAGGATGGTCTCGTTCTCCTGACCTCGTGATCTGCCTGCCTCGGCCTCCCAAAGTAGCTGGGATTACAGAGTGCAGTGGTGTAATCTTGGCTTACTGCAACCTCCACCTCCCAGATTCAAGCAATCTCCCACCTCAGCCTCCCAAGTAGCTAGGATTCCAGGTGCCCATCACCACACCCAGCTAACTTTTATGTTTTGTTTTTAGTAGAGACGGGGTTTCACCATGTTGGTCAGGCTAGCCTTTTTGTTTTTTTTGAGATGGACTTTCATTTACTCTTGTTGCCCAGGCTGGAGTACAGTGGTACAATCTTGGCTCACTGCAACCTCCACCTCCTGGTAACATTTCCACACACCAGCGGCTTAAGCAGCATGGATTCATTCTTACCATTCTGGAGGGCAGACGCCCTGCAGTCAGAGTGTGGGCAGGGCTGCTCTGGGAGACCCTGGGTAGGGCCTGCTGCTCTGCCTTCCTCAGCTTCCGGAGGCCACCGGGGTTCAAGTAATTCTCTTGCCTCAGCCTCCCAAGTAGCTGGGACTACAGGCACCTGCCACCACGCCCAGCTAATTTTTTATTTTTAGTAGAGATGGAGTTTCACCATGTTGGCTCAGCTGGTCTCGAACTCCTGACCTCAGGTGATCTACCTGCCTCAGCCTCCCGAAGTGCTGGGATTACAAAGGCTAGTCTTGAACTTCTGACCTCAAGTGACCTGTTCACCTCATCCACCCAAAGTGCTGGGATTACAGGTGTGAGCCGCCGTGCCTGGCTTGAGACAATGGATTTCTGTCATCCTCAGCCACTCAGTTTGTGCTGACCAGTTATGGCAGCCTCAGGAAGCTCACAGAAGCCAGATGAGGACTGCAGGGTGAGTGTGAGGACCGTGCTGGGCCCCAGTGCTGCTGGGCTGTGCCTGCACACCCCATGCAGGACACTAATTCTGTTTATCAAAAGCCTTAGCTTTAGGGGAAGAAGAAATTTCGTGGAGAACAGGAGACATCCGGCTACATTTACCCACACCCCGATCCCCCAGCACGATTTTAATAGAGAACTGAGTTGCCTAGAAATGAAATAATACCCCAGCCTTACAAGAACGTACCAAAGACATGGTGGATTTCAAAACCTGGACTCTGTAGAAAAAGCCAAATGTGGCCGAGCACGGGGTCTCACACCTGTAATCCCAGCACTTTGGGAGGCTGAGGGGGGCGGATCAGGAGGTCAGGAGTTCAAGACAGCTTGGCCAACATGGTAAAACCCTGTCTCCACTAAAAATATAAAAGTTAGCCCCGTGTGTTGGCATATGCCTGTAATCCCAGCTACTTGGGAGGCTGAGGCAGGAGAATTACTTGAACCTGGGAGGCAGAGGTTGCAGTGAGCCAAGATTGTGCCACTGCACTCCAGCCTGGACAGAGCAAGACTCCGCCGGGGGTAGGTGGGTTGGGGGAAGAAGATTATTCTCGAAGCCCCATGGTCCTAAAAGCAGGGATCAAGAACAAACTCGACCCTAACAAAGCAGCCCCAGCCCACTGGCACACATGGGAGGGGCGCTCAGGTCTGCCTTTATTCAGACATGAGGTGAGTGAAAGTGACGTGTTGCCGTCCGCCTCCAAGACGTTCACCTTGCAGAAAAACCTGCCCTTCCTGTGCTATCAGAGCTGCCACTCAGGAATGTGCCCCATGCAAAGATGAAGGCATTACTGTGATGACAAATCACCCTCTCACATGGTGGAGAGAGATGAGAAAGGGAAGTGTGTCCTGGGAATGCCAAAGGCCGGGAGTCCATGCTCTGGCTCACGGCTGTGACCAGCACAAGAGCAGACCCTCGTAGGAGCTTAGCCAGTGCTCACACGGCCAGGACAAAGTCAGACGTACCTTGGCGTCCCCTGGGAAGGGACAAAGGAGACAGGGAAGGGAAGAAACATTCTTGGAGAGTCCCATTCCTTCCAGCTCAGTACCGGAGGCAGCACGGACAGCACTGTGACCACAGCACAGAATGAGTGGCAGGCCCTGAGGGCATTTTCTCTGGCCTACGTGGAGCGGCAGGATGGCCATCCCCATCTCATTTGCACATGGTGCCTGCTGCAGGCTGGTGCCACGCTGAGCCCTGGGCATGTGCTGTTGGGCAGAGGGCACTGCTGTCTGCATCTAGTGCAGAGGGAGAAAGGTGATGATGACAAGCCAACACTGCCATAGGGGTGGGGGCTGCAGGGAGGACAGAGGAGCAGGCACAGGGAGGGAACATTCAGGGAAGACCTGGGAAAGGTGTGCTGGGGGGGACAAGCGCGATGGTGAGGGGAACCAGCATGCTTCCCAAGGGCCAGAGTGACCTGAGCATGGGGAGCCACGGGTGAGTCTTGATCTTGAGCGTAGTTTATACTGGAGCACCAGTCACCCAGGAAGGCTTGGACACGGCACTGATGAGACCAACATGTGTTTTACCAGGTATTCTGGGAGCTCCAGGAAGAGGGGATCATCAGGGCAGGAGGGGGCAGCAGGGAGGGCAGGAAGGGGCAGCAGGGAGGGCAGGAGGGGGCAGCAGGGAGGGCAGGAGGGGGTCCTACCAAGGTGATAACATGATAATGGGACGGCAGCAGAGGGAAGAGCTGGGCTGGGGAGGCAGAGTCATCAGGCTATGGCGAGAGATGGAATGTGGGGCTGAGGCATCCACTGTGAGCCTGTGGGATGAGATGAGGCACAAGGAAAGGAAGCAGGATCAGATCAGGGAGTATCTGGAGCTGGTACAGGGATACCCTCCAGGGACCAGAGGCAAGAGGGTGGAGGTCTGGAGCATCTGACCCTCCCAGGGGCGGTTGTGAAACTCACCTCTTGGCCAGGTGCGGTGGCCCATGCCTGTAATCCCAGCACTTTGGGAGGCTGAGTCAGGTGGATCACAACGTCAGGAGTTCGAGACCAGCCTGAACAACATAGTGAAACCTCATCTCTACTAAAAATACAAAAAACTTAGCTGGGCGTGGTGATGGGCACCTGCAGCCTCAGCTACTTGGGAAGCTAAGGCAGGAGAATCAGGTGAACCAGGGAGGTGGAGGTTGCAGTGAGCAGAGATCGCAGCACTGCACTCCAACCTGGATGACAGCGTGAGACTGTCTCCAAAAAAAAAAAAAAAAAAAGGAAAGAAAGAAAAGAAAAAAAAAATCCACCCAGGGGTGTACCTGGGTGTTGACAGCACGGGATGACAACTGTCCCACCTCCTGGGTTGTCACAGACACCTGGGAAAGGCCGAGTGAGAGCAGAGCCCTGGACTGGCACTCTTGGTCACCAGTAGAGAGTACTGCCCATTTTAGCAAGGAGTGGTCAAGACGGTTTAATTAGTGAGAGGAGGCAAAAGAGCAGCGCAGTATTCAAAATCAAGCCCTAAAGCCAGTCCTGATTTCATGAGGTCACGCTTCTTGCTGGGAAGGAACCGTGTTCTCTCAGCCCCTCAGGTGTGAGGTTAATAGCCGAGAAGCCACTCCCAGCTGCTCCACACCACCTATCACAATGGCCCTTGATTGAGAGAGTCTGGCTCTGTCACCAGACTGGAGTGCAATGACACTATCTCAGCTCACTCTTGCCTCAACCTCCAGAGTAGCTGAGATTATAGGCACGCGCTGCCAGGCCCAGCTTATTTTTGTATTTTTAGCAGACAGGGTTTCGCCATGTTGGCCAGGTTGGTCTTGATCTCCTGATCTGCCCAACTTGGCCTCCCAAAGTGTTGGGATTACAGGCATGAGCCACTGTGCCAGGCCCACACTGCCCCTTTAAACCCAGTGACCAGCACAGAAGGCGCCTTTTACAAAATGCTGTTAAACAAATGAAGCAAGAGGAAGGATTGGCTAAGCTGGTAAACCCGGCCTGCCATTCCACCCTCGAGGGCCTGCAGCTGCAGCTCAGAAGCCACAATGCCCAGGTTTGATTCCTGACCCCACCTGCTGCAGGGCGGGCAGCAGGGTCCTTGCCTTTGGGACTGAGTCCAGTTCTCTGCTGTGGGACAAGCAGTCCTGTTTACTGCAGATGTCAAGCAGTATTCCTGGCCTCATCCCACCAGCACCCCTACCCCTAACTGTGATAACCGAAAATGTCTTCTGATTTTATCAAATGTCCCCTGTGGGGGCAAAATCACCCCTAGAGGAGAACCACTGGGCTAGATGCTTTGATGTCTTGTACCTCAGTTTCTCCATTACAAAACAGGGCCACAGAGCTGCCTTGAGAAGTAAATGAGAAAATACATGTGGAATCATCTAGAGCAGTGACCAGCACAGCAGCACACACACTAAATATTAGCTATAGTCCAGCCAGGCACGATGGCTTACGTGTAATCCCAGCACATTGAGAGGCCAAGGCAGATGAATCTCCTGAGGTCAAGAGTTCGAGACCAGTCTGGCCAACATGGCAAAACCCTGTCTCTACTGAAAATACAAAAAATTAGCCAGATAGTGGTACATGCCTGTAATCCCAGCTACCTAGGAGGCTGAGGCAGGAGAATCACTTGAACCCAGGAGGCGGAGGTTGCAGTAAGCTGAGATCACACCACTGAACTCTAGCCTGGGCAACAGAGTGAGGCTGTCTCAAAACAAACACACACACGACCATTAGGTACAGTCCCTGGCGTCCCGGGGCCCAGAGATGTGGAAGTGTGTGAACCACACCCAGTGTGGGGGTGGACCAACAAAGGCATAAGGCAGGTACCCAGAAAGCTTCAAGGGAGGCTATGATCCATTGGATGAGGTTGGGAAACTTCTAGAACCTTCTCAGAGCAGGGGAGAGTTACTGAAGTGGATTTTGAGGGAAGTTCATGACAGGCAGATGGATAAGGAGACACGTTTCAGATGAAGGGACAGCAGGTGCAGAGGGGAGATAAGACAGGGCCCTGTCTGGACCCACAGGACCCAAGTCGGAGCCTGACCCATGTCCTTGAGCAATTTAACAAAAAGCAAAACTACAATGTTTACAAAAAGCCCAAGAGGCTGGGAACCGAGGAACACAAGCCTGAGATTGCCTCTCATGGTTGTTCAGGAACCTCTGCAGAGCAGAGAAACTGGGAGGGTGTCCCAGGCACATCTAAGTTGCCAGGGCCTTAAAGCTTCCTGTCCCTGTCCCTTTCAGAGAATGGGATGGCTGCAGACCCCAATCACAGTCTCAATGCCATGAGTGGCCGGCAGCCCTCCGTTCCCTGCAAAGACCAGGGGCAGCCACATACACTGGGGCCTTGAACAGAATTCTCTAAGACCAAAATGGATTTCAGAGACGTGGGGAGCTGTCAGTATTTTCTCCAGCACCAAATTCATTGAACTTTTCCCAAAATTAATTGCTACTTCCTTCATCCAGCTCCTGCCATCTCCCATCCCGCAACACGGAAGCCAGGGACTTCCAGCAGCCAGTTCCAACCTCACAACCGTGAGGCCCCGAGCTCGGCTTACCAGGGAGCAAGTCATAAAACCCCGTGACGACAGCAGCACTTTCATCATGAATAAATGAGCTCAATTACCTTCATGCTTCAAAGGGAAAGAGGGAGAAAGAGGGGAAGAGGGACTGAGTAGAAATAATCAGTCTCAATTAGCCTTTATCTCGGTGAGAAATACATATGATAATTTTAGTACCAAAAGATTCAAATTAGTCTCATGCCAATCATTACATGTTAGTGGGTCTTATTGGTGATGACAGACTTGGCCATTCCCCAGTCATGAGAGTTCTAAAAATGACTCTCCTGATGAAACCTGAGAATCTCAGGAGGTGGATTCCCCCACAATGGGTCAATCATCGTCGGAGGGATCTGCTGGACCCGGGATCCCCAGGGGCCTCGGCTGCCCCCACCCAGCACAGCCCAAGCTTACTGAAGCCTAGACTGGTGGTGCCCGGTCTCAAAGCCATGTGAGACGCCACCCTGAGGCTTCTGACTCATCTGACAAAGCCAGAGGTGGGGGGTGCTTACAAGGTCACCTCTACCCATGAAATTAGCCAATGGCACAGATGAACTTGGCCACCCCCAGAATATGCTGGGGGAGGCCTGGCTGTGTGCACTGGCCTGGTATACGGTAGGTACTCAGTATCTGCAGACCGAGTAAAGATGGCATCCTTGCCAACTCCTAGGAGCACAACAGGCTCCTTCCTGGCTATGGCTTCTTCATCTGAAGCAGGAAAGTTGGTGAAGCACCCCCACCCAGACCACGTGGCACATGGCAGGCACTGGCTTGCGGGAGGAACGCTTACCATGCTGGCTGCTGCTACATCCAAGCAGGTGCTTCAGAGAGGCGGAGCGGCCCACTCAAGGCCACGAGAGGCAAAGGGGAGGAAGGGGACCTTGGGAAGCTGACACAGAACCGGAATCCACTCAAACTCAGAGCAGGGGAGGGGGCCCGGTTCAGGCCTGGTCATAGCTACCCACTCCTCCCACGCCCCAACCCCAACCCCAAAGCAGGTGTGGGCTGTGGGAGGTGGAGGTCTCGCACCGCCTCTGCCTGTCTGCCTTGCACACAGCCAAGCCCTGGTATAGCCAGGAATTTAGGATTAGCACTCAGTTAGAGAAAGCTGGAGGAAGAGCCCCAGACCCAGATGGCACCAACAGACAGCCACAGACTAGCAGGTGTGGGAACACCAAGGGGCAGGTGACCACGGTGCCTTCCTTTCACTTGCTGTATGACCAGAGTGCCACCAACCTGGGGTGCTGGTCGCCGGGCGTCCGAGCTGGGAGCCTTATTGCATTGGGCTGCCAACACCAACACTGTGGTGGTTTTCCCTCCACTTCTGATGCAGAGAACCTCGGAAGCCATCCTTCCTCTCTCTCTGCTTCCGGTGCTCTTCCTGCCTGATAAATACCAGCTAATACCTCAAACCCTTGTTATAAGCTCGATAAACTTGTGCTACGTGCTGCTAACAAGCAGCTAACGGTGCCTCAGGTGTTTATATTAAACAGATTCATCGAGGACACAGTGAATGGAAGCGTCTCAAAGTTACCTCTGATACAAACCAAATCCCGCCTAATTCCAAAGAGCTTTCAAAAAAAAAAGAAAACAGACAGACTTATTGACCACCAGGACACTGTCAACTCATTTTTCAAATGAGCCATCATTTTATGGAACAGACGATCAAAGACCAAAGCAAGGCTTGTGGCCGAGATGCAGAGAACGTGTGTTTTTGGACACGTTCAGCTCTCCGGCTGGCTCTTTATTTTTTTAAAAAATGCACCAGTTACTCCAAATGCACTGTTGGCTGCATTTGGAGTAACTCATCTTGGTGATGAGTCAGGAGACATCAAGGAAAGAGTGTCTTCAGAGGCAGCGGGACGAGCCACAACATTTCTACAGTGGCATGAAAAAAACAGGCTTTTGAGACTTAAGTGATTAACGGCTCAATGATTTCCAGCCGGTCCCAGTGTTTTACACTAAGCATTAAGCTTGCAATCTGGAATAAAGTACTTCAACCTGAAAGTCCCTTAAAAGCAACACCCGGCACTTTGTGCATTCAGGTTTTAAGTAGATCTCACCCGGCAACGCTTCTCTACTGTTCTCCTAAAGCAGGGGGTGAAGTCAGGCAGGGGAGGGAGTGAGCCTGGGCTCAGGGAAGTCCCGAGCTGGCTAAGAAAGTGCCGTTGTTAGTGGCTGGGTGGCTCACGCCCGTAATCCCAGCACTTTGGGAGGCCGAGGTGGGCGGATCACCTGAGGTCAGGAGTTCAAGACCAGCCTGACCAACATGGTGAAACCCTATCTCTACTAAAAACACAAAAATTAGCCAGGCGTGGTGGCAGGTGCCTGTAATCCTAGCTACTCCGGAGGCTGAGTCGGGAGAATTGCTTGAACCTGGGAGGTGGAGGTTGCAGTGAGCCAAGATTGCGCCACTGCACTCCAGCCTGGGCAATAGAGTGAGGCTCCATCTCAGGAAAAAAAAAAAGAAAGTGCCGTTGCTGAAATCATCTCAAGGTTCATGGAGCCCACACCTGGGCCCAGTGCACGTCCTCTGACCCTTTTCCCTGGAGGGACGTGGACAGAGGAAACCACCCAAAACCCTCGGCCATGTGACCTGGGACGCGTGTCCAAAGCCGGGATGAGCTCGGCCACCCGCAGGCTGCAGGCACCTACCCGTGAAGTCCTCGAAGCACTCGCAGGTGTAGCCGCCGTCGCGGCTGCGGCAGCGGCCGTGGGCGCCATACGGGTTGGAGTAGCAGAGGTCGACCTCTGTCTCTCAGTAGTCCCCGGTGAAGCCGGACAGGCACCGGCAGCACAGGCCGTTGATGGGGTGGATGGGCCGCAAGAGCACGGTGGCAGAGCTGAGAAAGGGCGCCGAGCTGTCGAAGCGCAGCACAGAGACGCACTTCATGTAGTTCTCGCCGGGCTCTCGCAGGCAGATGTTGTCGTCGAAGGGCAGCACGCGCTGCGTGGAGATGGTGGTCAGCAGCGTCCAGTTCAGGTAGATCTGCTCCTGCAGGTCCTCTGATGGGCAGAACTGGCCGCGGACGCCGCCGGGCAGCAGCGCCGACAAGGTCACGTTCAGGATGTTGGCGCTGACATCAGTGTCGTTCTGGACGTTGAAGACAAAGACGTCCTCCTTGCTGGTGGACAGCACTGTGTCCACCCCCTCCATGAACAGGGCTAGCAGTGGGGACAGGAACTTCTCCTGGGACATGTTTTCCAGGTGTACAGTGATGCTGTTGGTCAGCATGTCGTCCGTGATGATGGTGACATGCAGGGTGCAGAGGGCCGTGACGCTGTGGATGCCGTCTGCAGACACAAAGAGAGTCAGGGTCACTCAGATGCCGCTGGAGTCACGGGTCCTACAGGCCCCATCCCAGGAGCAGCCTCCAGAATGCGTAGCAAAGTAGAAGAGAGCCTGGGCATCTCCACTCCCCATTCCCCACCCACGACTACCCCCTTGACCCTCCCTCCTCCAGGACCCCGATGCCCACCTGGCTTCCTAAAGCACAGCGGCAATCACGTCTCTCTTTGACTCCGAAGCTCTCAGAGGACCCCAAAGTGCTCAGGAGGGCACCCTGACGACCACTGAGATCCAGCCCCTCACTGCCCTAGACTCCTTGCACACTTTGATCCAGCCACATGGGGACGTGAAGCCCCACTTTACCTCCTCCAAACCTGTCCCAGCCTCCAGGGACCCCACCCTGCCCAATACCCCCACAATTCTTCCTTTCTCGCAGCTCCGCTCAAACTCTGCAGTGCCCGGCAAGCCCGCCCTGGTCCCGCCCAGGGGACACCCCCACCGACATGCTGTGCTGAGAGCCCCACTTAGCTTGGCCGCACCCATGCCCCTCCACACGCCCAGCACATGAGAGGTGCTGCGAAGTACCACTTTACAAAAACATGCAGCGGCCGCTCAGCCAGCAGTAAACAAACCACCCAGCAAGGTACTAAGGAGTCTAAGGTCAAGACGATGGCGCACCTGGGTTGCAAAGGCGAGTGCAGCATCCGTTCCAGGTCAGAATGGGATGAGATGTTCAAGGGGCAGGCCATGGGCACCAGTAGCTCCCAGCACAGAGCAGCAGCCCCTGTCCAGGGGCCTTCACCTGCCACCTCCAGACCTGGGCTCAGATGTGGGGTGGGATTTGCAGAAGAGCCTGCCATGCCCTCCAGTCCTGGCTTGGATTCTGTGTTCCAGGATCTCCCCCACCCCATGAAGCCCCTTGCCTGTGGCCGCCACAAGAACTCCCACCCTGGTTTCCATGGAGCATGGGGCCCCTGCAGCCCCTCAGAGTCCTGGGCCTCAGTAACTGCCCTAGTCAGGAGGACAGGAGCCAGGCCCCCCTCAATCTCATTCTGGGGACGATGAAGAAGTGTCCAGAGAGGCCACCTAATCGCCCCGAGCCCGGCATCGTGCCTGACAAAGAACAGTGGCACACAGAGAGCCCAAGGGGAAATTAACCCAGAGCAGCAGGAAGCTCCACACCCGGCCCGCGCTTTCCCAGCACCAGGAGGGACTTGGAGTCATGTAATTTGTCTAAACAACAAAGAAACACAACCAACCACTCCAGAAGCCACAGATGCGTCCAGGTGTGGTGGACCCAAGATCCCAAGAGATTCCAACAGAACTCACATCACCCCCAGTTCACAGGCAAGGAAAACAAAGACACGGAGAAGCCAGATTTCATCACACCCAGGAACAAGAGCCTGGCTGGGGGTGCCCAGTTCCACCCCAGGAACGACACCCAACTTGTGCACTGGGCACTGTTGTCTCTCCGCCAGGTGGCACTCAGGACAGTGTGGCAAGCCAGGACTCAGAACACAAAACTAACATGTGTACAACCTCAGTGTGGGGAGGGCACCTCTGGCTCTGGCATAAACACACAGGCCTTCGAGGCTACACAGTTCTGTCAGCAACTCCCACAGAGCACCTCGGAGGGGGCAGGGGCAGCCAAGAGGACGACCGGTGGCTGTAAAGAAGAGGAGTAGAGAAAAACACAAATGAGGCTGGGCCAGGTGGCTCACACCTGTAATCCCAGCACTTTAGGAGGCCAAGGCTGGTGAATCACAAGGTCAGGAGTTCGACACCAGCCTGGCCAACATGGTGAAACCCCATCTCTACTGAAAATACAAAAAAATGGCCAGGTGCATAGGCTCATGCCTGTAATCCCAGTACTTTGGGAGGCCAAGGTGGGTGGATCAAGAGGTCAGGAGTTCAAGACCACCCTGACCAAGATGGTGAAGTCTCGCCTCTACTAAAACTACAAAAATTAGTCAGGTATGGTGGTGGGCACCTATAATCCCAGCTACTGAGGAGGCTGAGGCAGAAAATTCCTTAGAACTGGGAGGCAGAGGTTCCAGTGAGCCGAGATCACGCCACTGCACTCCAATCTGGGCGACAGAGCAAGATTCTGTCTCAAAAAAAGAAAAACACAATAAGGCCAAAAGGCCTGAGGCAAAGGACATGGTGGGAGATGGCCTTAGAGAGTGCGTTCCCTCCCTCCCCGACCCCAGGCGCTCCCACTCTGAAGGGGGCCTCCACTCCCCTGTCCTGGAGCAGGGTGGACCTGAGACTGCTGGGTCCCGCAGGAGACACATCCTTCAGTCCATGGTCCAGGCTGCAAAAGGGCTGGAAGTTTCTGCCTCCTTCTGCCTGATGCCTAGACCCCCTACTAGAGACAGCATGTTGGGGAGAAGAAGGCACTCCCATCCAAGCCCTGGCCATCGGAAGCCCCAGACCCCAGATACGGCCCATCAGGCTGCTGAGGCTTGAGCCACCCCAGGGAGGGCCCAGACACCACAGAGCAGAGACCAGCCCCACACTGAGCCTGGCCACACTGAGCAGATAACACGACCAGCGCTGGAGGCCACTGGGTTTGGGATGCTTTGTTACACAGCACCAGACAAGGAAACCAGCACAGTCAACTCACAGGCCAGCCACTCAGAAACTTACAACACTAACTCTCACTGCCCCGCGTAGAAGCAGTAATGCTTTGCTGGGAACTGAACCATGTCTCCTGAAAATTCATGTGTTGAAGTCCTGACCCAAGGGGATAGGTTTTGAAGATGAGGTCTCTGAGAGGTGATGAGGGTTAACGATGAGGTTACAAGTGTGGGGCCACATGGGGAGTCACATGCTCACGGGAGGAGACAGCAGAGAGCTCACTCCTCTCCTCTACAGCAGGACACAGCAAGAAGGCACCATCTACCAGACAGAGAAGCAAAGCCCACGGGAACCTGGCCACGCTGCCTCCCTGATCTTGGACTTCCAGCCTCAGGAACTGTAAGAAAACAAATGTTTGTTGTTTAAGCCACCCAATCTGTGGGGTGTTTTTGGTTTGTTTTTTTGAGATGGAGTCTCGCTCTGTCACCAGCCTGCAATGCAGTGGCACGATCTCAGCTCACTGCAACCTCCGCCTCCCGGGTTCAAGCAATTCTGCTGCCTCAGCCTCCCGAGTAGCTGGGACTACAGATGCGTGCCACCACACCCAGCTAATTTTTGTCTTTTTAGTAGAGATAGGGTTTCACCATGTTGGCCAGGATGGTCTCAATCTCTTGACCTCGTGATCCACCCACCTCGGCCTCCCAAAGTGCTGGGATTACAGGTGTGAGCCACTGTGCCCGGACGATCTATGGTATTTTTAAATGGCAACCCTAGCAGACTGACACATATTAATATAATTCAATGAAAATAAACGAACATACTAAACACGGTGTTAAAGTTAACATAAGTTAATATAGTATTGCCTTATGCGATGGTCATGAATAACTTTTAATTTGCTACATCCCGTTTATATATTCCTCTGCCAAAAATAAATTGTAAACATTCAGTGACCCTAAGCTTAAGCAATCATCCTTCTCGAAGCCTAAACACACACACACAAAAGACAAAGAAAGCACCTCAATGCCTATCAGCTGGGAAATGCATAAACCAATCAGAAGAGCCACACGATGGAATACTACGCTGCCATCAACATAAGTATGTCTAAAATATGTGCAAACAAAGCGAAAGGGATAGGCACAGTGTGGTTCCATTTTGTGAGGGGGCTGCTTTACTTATGTATGAACACATTATATATGTGTAGAAAAGTCTGGAAAGATGCTGCAGCGACTCCTAGACAGGACATGAAACGATGGGGTGTAAGAGAGAGGACCACCTTCCTACTTTACTGCTCATTTTGTGTTATTCAGATTTCTTACAATGAGCATGTACTATTTGGATTTCTACAAATGCAATACTTTTTGTAACAAGAAAAAAGGATGACTCAAGCACACCTATGTTCATAGCAGCACTGTTCACAAGAGCTAAAACATGGATGTGACCTGTGTCCACCGACAGATTAATGGATTTCAAAAAATACGGTCTGGCTGGGCGCAGTGGCTCTTGCCTGTAATCCCAGCACCTTGGGAGGCTGAGGTGGGTGGATAACCTGAGGTCAGGAGTTTGAGACCAGCCTGGGCAACATGATAAAACCTCATCTCTACTAAAAATACAAAAATTAGCAAGGTGTGGTGGTATGCACCTGTAATCTCAGCTACTCAGGGGGCTGACGCAGGAGAATCGCTTGAACCCAGGAGACAGGGGTTGTAATGAGCCGAGATTGTGCCAGTCCGCTCCAGCCTGGGAGACAGAGTGAGGCTCCTTCTTCCCCCAAAAAAGAAAGGTCTTGAAAATAGCCTGTGACCCATAGGCATTGCTTGGCCATGTACTGAACAACCCTGGGGCCTGCCAGCCTCAGTTTCCCTCCACCATTGTCCTCACATGGCAGCCAAAGTGGTCTTCCTAAAATAGTGACCTCATCACCCCTCTCCTTTGGGGCCTCTAATGGCACCCAACATAAAATCCACACCCCTCTGTCCTATGGGCTACGTGATCAGGCCCTGTGATCCTGTGACAGCTCTTCCTGCCCCAGGGCCTTTGCACATCTCCTGACTGAAGCACTTCCCTCCTTCTCAGACACTGGCTGCACCCCGGGGTCCCTACTGGAGGACACTCCATGCTGAGCCACTTACTCCCATCTGCCACATCCCAACTTCAGTTCTCACACAGGGGTACCAGGGCTCTCTTTTTTTTTTTTTTTTTTTTGATACTTAGTATCATTCTGTTACCCAGGCTGGAGTGCAACCTCAGCTCACTGCAACCCCCACCTCCTGGGTTCAAGTGATTCTCCTGCCTCAGCTTCCTGAGTAGCTGGGATTACAGACATGCGCCACCATGCCCAGCTAATTTTTGTATTTTTAGTAGAGATAAGGTCTCACCATGTTGGCCAGGCTGGTCTCGAACTCCTGACCTCAAGTGATCCACCTGCCTCGGCCTCTCAAAGTGCTGGGATTACAGACGTGAGCTACCGAGCCTGGCCGACGGCTCTGATTTTCTTATTTGTTTGTATCTGTTTCTTTCCCTGTGAGTCCCTGAGAACCCAGAACATGTAGGTCTTGTTCCTGCTGCACCCGTCATATCTAGAACAGTTCCTGGCACTCAGAAGCCACTAGGTAAACATTTGTGGAAGAAAGGGGAGGAGGGAGGAGGAGGGGAGAGAGGGAGGGAGACGCAAACGGGCAGAGAAGTATGGTGTCACTTTAACTCCGACATTAACATTTACACAAACAGCATAAGACACTCCATTTTGCATGTGAGCTATTTTTTTGTGCCTGTTTGACTTTTTTTTTGAAAGGTCCATTACAATAATACAGATAGGATATTGTTTGCTTCCTCATGGCGGTTGTTATGAAACATGCTTTTATCTTAAACCACACATGGATGTGTTTGTTCTGGCCTGATAACGCAAAGCTCGTACTGATTTTGAGCTAAAAGCCCAGGCCTTCTTGGGGTGCCCTGAGCTCCTCTGACCCCCATAAGAGGGGTGGAGGCTCCAGCCCTGGGCAGGAGGTTCCTGGGCAGCCCAGGAAGGCACAGCACAGAGAAGCACCCAGAACAACGAGCCATATTCTAGGAACATTCATCTTCGCTCAGGGACAAAATGATGACATAACAAACAGAAAATAGCATTAAATATTAAGACCGTGAAACGCGCTGGAGAACATGACGTGCACCCTACCGTTAATCCTAACATCAAGTTCCTTCTAGACCATGGGCCTGCCCAGGGTATGCAGCCACAGTGGATTTACTTTCTCCTTAAGTAGTCTGAGTTGGATTTTGAACCAAGTGCAGCTTAAGCCTTCAGATACACGTATCTAAATGTCACCAATACCGGAATGCTGAGCTAGCACAGCCTATCCCCATGATGGAACAGGACGCGGCTAAAACACACAATAGCATAACTTCGATTTTTGGCAGAGACAGATCAGGACAACATGAGGTCAGGTTACAAGAAATAGGCCAGGCATGGCAGCTCACACCTGTAATCCCAGCACTTTGGGAGGCTGAGGTGGGTGGACCACCTGAGGTCAGGAGTCCGAGACCTGCCTGGCCAACATGGCGAAACCCTGTCTCTACTAAAAATACAAAAATTAGCTGGGCATGGTGGCATGCACCTGAAATCCCACCTATGCAGGAGACTGAGGCAGGGGAATCACTTGAACCTGGGAGGCGGAGGTTGCAGTGAGCCAAGATGGCACCATTGCACTCCAGCTGGACGACAGAGTGGGATTCCATCTCAAAAAATAAATTTTTTTTTTTAAAAGGAAGGAGTTACTCTTTCACACAAAACAAAAAAGTTTCTAACTGAATTCAGGAGCTGCTAGCACTATTGACAGTGGTTTTGTTTGCGTTGTTGATTTTGTTTCTTAAAAAACAATTTTTTTCTTTTTATTTTTTTAATAATTTTTTTTTTTTTTAGGATGGGGTTTCACCATGATGGCCAGGCTTGACTTGAACTCCTAACCTCAGGTGATCCACCCACCTCAGCCTCCCAAAGTGCTAGGATTACAGGTGTGAGCCACCACGCCCGGCCTAAAACTTAATTTTAAAACAGTTTTAGATTTACAAAAATATTACTAATACAGAGAGTTCCCAGAGACACACACCCAGGCCCCTATTAGTTATGTTATGACATTAGCATGGTAGGTTTGGGAGTTTTTTGCTGGTTTGTTTTGAGACAGGCTCATTCTTTCGCCCAGGCTGGAATGCAGTGGCGCCATCACTGCATCTTCAGACTTGAGCTCCTGGGCTCAAGCGATCCTCCCACCTCAGCCTCTTGAGAAGCTAGGACTTACAGGAACACGCCACCACGCCTGGCTGGGTTTTCTGTTTCTGTTTCTGCTTTTCGTTTTTTGCAGAGGGGAAGTCTTGCAACGTTGCCCCGGCTGGTCTCACATTCCTGGCCTCAAGCGATCCTCCTACCTCAGCCTCCTAAAGTGCTGGGATTCACGGGTGTGAGCCCCTGCGCCTGGCCCCAGCATTTGTCATAAGGAATGAGCTGTACTGACACGATTAGCTGAAGCTCATTCTTTTGCAGATTTTCTTCATTTCCACCCACTGTCCTCTCCTGTCCCTGGATCCCATGCCACACACAACTCCCCTGCCCGTGGCGGCTTCTAGCCTTCCCTGGGTATGGGACCTCTACGGTTTTCAGGGGCTGTGGTCTGTGACCTTTAGGTGATGCTGCTTTTCTGCCTCACACTGTCCTCTGCGGTTTTATTTCTGTGCGTGAGTACAGGTCAGGTTCACAGTCTGAGGTCTTCTTGATTTTGGGAGGCACAGCGCCCGCCCAGCACTCTCTCTGCCCACTCTCTAGGCATTCCCCCCAGGGCTCCACGGCACCTCAAAAGTGGTCAAGTGCCATCCCTGCTTTCCCGGAAAGGATGAGTCACCTCATTGTGGCTCAGACGTGGGAAGGAGACAGAGCAGATGGCAGAGCGTGAGGCTGTGGGTCCCTCCAGCAGGTGCTGCACAAACCTGGACCACTTCATGGAGAGGAACTTTCTGAGTCTCCATGGAGGATAGAACCTGCCCAGTCCCCCTGACTTTCATGGAAGACTTTGCAGTCGGATAATGATCATCCACCATCGCGTTCCCCATGGCGGGCTCACACGGGGGGCAGTGGGGGCAGAGGTCATATCACGGCCTTCAAAGAGCAGGCAGCCCTCAGGGGTCAGGGGACAGTGCCACAGCTCTGAGACTCAGTGGCAGGTGATTGGCCGCTGTAGGTGAAGAGCAGTTCAGCCCACGCCAGATGGCCCCAGGAGACAGGAGTGGGTTTTCTAGGAAAAATGGAGTTTGCCACACAAAGTGGAGGGGACAGGCCTCCGGGAGCAAAATGCAGGAAAAGCAGCAAGGTCAGCAAGGGGGGAGGGGGGCATCAGCTCCCGGGGCTGCCAGAGCAAAGGGCTGCCACTGCATGGCTGACAGCAGACATTCACTCTCTCCGTTCTGAAGGCCAGGGGTCTGAAATTCAGGTGTTGGCAGAGCCAATTCCTCCTGGAGGCTTGCAGGAGCGTCTGTTCTGGGCCCCTCTCCCAGTGCTGGGGCCAGCAGTCCTAGGCGTTAGCTGGCTCCTGGACACACCCCTCCGGTCTCTGCCTCTGCTGTCAAGTGGCCAAGGCCCTCTCCATGTCATTGCCATGCCTCTGTCTTCTGTTCAGGGCACCGGAAGCCAGCACGGCCTCATCACAACACTTGCCTCACAGCTGCAAAGAGCTTCTTTCCAAACAATGTCCCACTCCGATGTTCCAAGTGGATGTGAATTTTGGGGAGACATGAGTCGACCCCAGAAATGCAGAGTAGTGGGGAGACATGGGCACAGAGGCAGGGGGTGGGTGGACCTCCAACTGCTACCGGCCTCGTGGGCTCTTGAGGCGGGGCGGGGGGTGGGTGGCTGAAGGACAGATGTCCGCAGAGGTGTGGACAGGACCCATGCACCACGAGGAAACATCATTGGCCCCTTGACAGGTGAGGACACCAAGGTACAAAGAAGCTGAATGTGCCTCATAAGGTCATTCAGGCTGAGTGGCAGGCCCCAGATTCACCTCAGGCCAAGTTCCCGCTGATGGTGGACATGATGGACACAGAGGATGGTCTAAGAGGACTCTAGTCCTGGCATAGGAGGGTCTGCTGAGGACACGGAGGAGGAAAGGCCAGTTTCTGACCCACTCAGGGCCTTGGGGATGACCCAGTGAGATGGAGCCACAGGCAGCTGGAGATGCAGCCAGTGCCAGAGGGAAGCAGGGGCCCACTGGCTCACTGTGAGTCTCCGTCACCACCCCATGCACAACAGCCTGGGGGCTCCTCCCCCTCCTATCTCCAATGCCCCTCGAGGCCTGGTTGGGGCAGCCCAGGATGCCCTTGGGATCCAGAGTCATCCCCTGTGGCTGGCTGTGGTCACATCCACAGGGCGCTGCTTGCTGTCCAGCTGGTAAGAGACACAGGGTGCGTGCCTGTCCTTCCAGAGGCCTTCACAGCAGGCAGGGAGGGCCATGCTTGGTGGCTCCCGGTGGCTCCCATGCAAAGCCGGGGAGCTCTGAAGTGGCCGTGTGCCTCTCGCTCTCTCCCAGGTTTGCTCTGTCTTGTTTTAGAGGCCAGATTGGAGCCAGACAACAGGTGCGATGTGTGGCTCCTGCAACCCGAGGGTGTCTGGCTTTTCTCCTTTCCAGGCAACAGTCTAGGACCTGTGTCTCACAAATGCAGGTTTACTTCACAGGAACGAGGTAACACATGCTTTCAGGGTTGGGGGCGCTGCACATGGCAGGATGTCAAGCCATGGGAGGAGGAGTGAGCCTCAGACCCAGAAGAGCAGAGTCTCATCCCAGCACGAGCATCTCCAGCAAGCTACACCATAGAAAAGTCCAGGTGCTGCTCATGATGCCTTGGGAACAAAGTCCTATGTTGACCTTGTAGTCAAGGTAAAAGGCACATCTCTGCCTGGGGTCGGGGTGGGGAGAGGATGTGTGAGGGCCCTCCCCCTCCTATCACCAATGCCCCTCGAGGCCTGGTTGGGGCAGCCCAGGGGAGAGGAGGCAGAGCCAGCCTCCTCTTCCTCCTCATCCCTATCTGTGCCATTGGCTGGACGATGGGATGGAGGCCCTCCCGAACCCCAAGGATGCCCATACCTTGGTTTCCTTGGTTTCTTCTCTTTGTAATCCAAGTCCACACCCTGTAATCCCACATTGCCGTCCTTTTGGGCTGCTGCAGGTGGGCCCTTACACATCCTCCCCTGTTGCTCCCACCTAGTCTTAGCCTCAGACAAGCACCACAGGCAGCCAGCACCCATCCCGATCTGCCCCATAGTCTGGTCCCAATGCTTGATCTGACCCTTAGGCCCCCATCTGAACCCAAGCTGCAGGTCCCAGGCAAGTCACTTAACCTCATGGGGAGGCTGCTGGAATCTGCTAAGAACAGCAAAGCCCTTCCTCCCACAGGCACACACGGATCACATGGAAATGCACAGGCAGGCAATGGGAAACCCATCAATGGGCAAATTAAGAGCATGTTAATGGTCCTCTGAAAAGCTTCTAGTGAAAAGGGACACCCAGGCATCTCAGATCAACTTCCCCTTCTCATTCCTAAGACCGTAAACCAAAGCCCTTTTCACATGTAATTCCTAAGACTGTAAACTTCCCCTTCTCATTCCTAAGACTGTAAACTTCCCCTTTTCATATTAATTCCTCAGACTGTAAACCTCCCCTTTTCATTTCTAACACTGTAAACCAAAGCCCTTTTCATATGTAATTCCTGAGACTGTAAACTGAGACCCTTTTCATATGTTAAGCTATAAGCCTAAGATTCTTCCATGTGTAACATCTAAAGTATAAGCCTATATAAAGAAGGAACCTTCCTTTGTTAGGGGAGCTTGGCTGTTAGGCAAACTATGCCACCTTGCTCCCGGCCGAATAAACTCCTTCCTCCTGTATTCGGCGTCCAAGAGATCCGTTTCCCATGGCCGCTCCTGCTACACTAGAGCTTCAAATATGCAATCATTCAAATACATAGGCCATTTTATCTTGCTGCATTATGCTGTTTCCAAGGCACACTTATTCACCTAACATCCTTCCTCGCCTCCAAATTACAAAATCCTATAAATGACAAGAATTATTCTGTCACAAGATATGCAGGAGAGCACAAAAGAACCGCATCCCAAGACCAACAGCATTAGATGATTCAGGATAAACATGACACATTATTATGACTGAAAACACCCAACTTTAGGTGGCCGAGAAATGAGGAGGCCTCAAAAAGGAAGGACGCTCTGACACACACTACAACACAGGTGAGCCATGAAGACATCTCACTGAGCAAAAGAGGCTGGTCACAAAAGGACGAATACTGTCTGCTTCCACTTCCATGAGGTCCCAAGAACAGTCAAATCCACAAATACAGCAAGTAGAACGGTGGGTGCCAGGGACTAGTGGAGGTTACAGTGAGCTGAGATAGAGCCACTATGCTCCAGCCTGGGCGACACAGTGAGACTCCATCTCAAAATAAACAAATAAATAAATAAAAAGACCATAAATGCTTTGATGTTCTCCTACCCGTAGGTGAGATCCAGGTCCCCTTCCTCTTGAATCTGGGTGGGCTTGGGACACTTCAACTCATGGAGGAGGGCAGAGTGTTGCCGTGTGGCTCCTAAAGCTGGGTCATAAAAGGCCACTGGGCTTCTGCTTGGCTCCACCAGCCATGGGCTCTTGGGAAAGCCACTCTAGGGACCCAGGTGCCAGGCTGCACAAAGCCCAGCTGCAGGGAAGGCCCCGTGTGGGGGCTCCCAGCTGAGCCCAGCCTTAAGCCAGCTCAGCCCAGGCTCCAGGGACATGACTGAAGGAGATGCTGGGCTGGGGTTGCCATGGATTTTCTTTCCACATGGGACAGAGCTTGGCTCCGCAGGCTGCACCACAGCACACTATGGCACAAAAGGCAGCCCCAGGTGAGAAAGTGAATGAGCACGGCTGCGTTCCAATACAACCAACAACACACAGTGAGCTAATCTGACCCATGGGGCACTCTGCTGCCCCCTGCTCTAGATGACCCCTGCCCCCAGCCATTGGAGTTGGCCCTAGTCACTCATCACTCCCAGCTGATGCCCCAAGTACTGTGGCATGCCCACTGTGCCCTGTCCGAGTTCCTGGCCGCCAATCCACACAGAACAAACGGGTGCTGTCCTATACAAGTGAGTTAGGGCTGGTTGTTTCACAGCAGTAGCTCACTGGGACAAAGTATCTTCAAGACGCCCTGGCTCTTGGATGTCAGGTCTGGTGCTCAAAGCCGGATCCAGGTAAAGACAGAGGTGTGGGTAGAGGTATCAGGAGCTCTGGGAGAGAGGAGACCCCACAGAGAGAAAGCAGAGACCCAGGGGAGGAGAGGCCTCGGTGTGAACTTGAGAAAACTCAACAGGGGAGGGCAGGGCAGACGGGATGAGCCGGCAAGGGAGGCCAGTGGGAGCCAGGAGAGCCGGGGACAGAAGTCAGGGAAGAGAACGGCCAGGTACTGTGGCTCACACCTGTAATCCCAGCACTTAGGGAGGCCGAGGCAGGTGGGCAACCTGAGGTCAGGAGTTCGAGACCAGCCTGACCTACATGGTCAAACCTTGCCTCTACTAAAAATACAAAATTAGCCCGGCATGGTGGTGGGCGCCTGTAATCCCAGCTACTCAGGAGGCTGAGGCAGGAGAATCGCTTGAACCCAGGAGGCGGAGGTTGCAGTGACCCAAGATCACGCCACTGCACTCCAGCCTGGGTGACAAGAGCAAAACTCCATCTCAAAAAAAAAAAAAAAAAAGGTCAGGGAAGAGCATGTTTCCATGAAGAGGGCATGCTCAACTGTGCAGACCTCGCCCTAGACACCCAGCAAGGCAGGACCAAAAGCAGCCCACAGGTGTTCCTTTCAAAGAGATTTCCCGACAATGCCACTCTGCTACCCACTTCCTCTGTGACCACATAGAGGCAAGTCACTTAGCCTCTATGTGGTACTTCAGTTTCCTCATCGGTAATACTGGGTGTTTGAATTTCCTGCCTCTTGGAGTTCCCTGAGGATTGCAAGAGCTACGTAAGTCTTTGCTCACATTATCTGCTATGCTTCTCAAAGCACCCCAGGAGGCAGAGCAGATCCCGCTGCCCCAGTGACAAGGGATGTGGGGCCCAGAGAGGCTCAGAAACCACGCCCAGGACACACAGCTGTCTGTTGAGGGTGCAAGTTGTGGCGATCTTCCTGCCAAGGTAGAGTGAGGTCTGCAGTCTCCACGTGTCTACTCAGCTGTTTCACACAAGCACATTCAGGAGAGAAAATAATTATTAACTGCAGAAGCTTAATGAGGATCGGGAGCTGCAAGGTTTTCTAATACCAATAATTTGTACCTATTTAAAAGCAAGTGTGTGACAACAAAGGCACTGGCACCGGCAGGCTCAGATGCCACATCCCTTGCCTCCAGGTAAGGGAGCACAAGTGTCAATCATCGAGCAGAGCATGTTCCCAGGCTCCCATACGTTCCCACGGGTTCCCACACTCTGCCCTGGCTCTCAGACTCACCTGTACGGAGGAACACCCCAGGCTTTCCACCCAGAAATCCAGGGGTATAGGGAAAGAGAAGGGGAACCATGGTTACAACGGTGGGGATGGGACTGAGGTCTGAACTGGGCACCGGTAAACCTGGCGTCCACAGAGCCCATCAACCACAGCTGCTCAGTACCAAGCAAGACTGGAGTGTCCTTCAGGGGACAGAGTCCCTCCTTCCAGAGTCCCTGGCCCAGGCCAGCCCAGCCCCTGGCAGCAGCTGCCTCAGGCCCAGCCCTCCCCAGAAATGCAGGGGACAGCACCTGCTGGGAACTTGGAGAAGTCACTGCTCCCAGCCCTGAAATATGTCCCCAATCAGGGGTCCTGAAATCCCTTCCAGAATAACTTCATAGAGACCTCTTTTGAGATGTGAACACCACAGAGAGGCTATGTGAAGCCACTGACCCCTGGTGGGTTAGTGCCTCAAGTGAGAGCTGACGACAGCCCGGGACAGCCTGGCAAGGGGCAGCTGCGCTCACGTGCCTTAAGGGCTCCCCGGCCCCCTCACTGAAGCATCTGTTTTGGCCAGGCATGGGGTCTGAGGTCCCATCCCCACCATTGTAACCGCTCTGCCCAGAAGTTCCCTTTCTCTTGCCCTGTGCCCCTCGATTTCTGGGCGGAAGACCTGGGGTGTTCCTCCACACAGGTGAGTCTGAGAGCTGGGGCGGAGTGTGGGAGCCCTTGGGAGCCTGGGAACATTCTGTGCTCAGTGAAACTGACACTTGTGCTCCCTTACCTGGAGGCAAGGGATGTGGCATCTGAGCCTGCTGGTGCCAGTGCCTTTGCTGCTCTGCCCCAGAGACCCTTTGGCCATCAGAGACTCTGGAGCTAGTGCTCACAGTAACCCCGCCCAGGTGCTGCAAGGTCCAGCTGCTGCCTGAGGGCTCCAAAGACTACCGAAGCCCCTCTAAGAACAAGGGGACCATCCCTGTTACTTCTAGGGACCCCTCCCTCCAACTGAGCGAATGGCAAGCAAATCATTTTCTTCAGGGAAAACGATCAAATGTTGGCCCAGACGTCTATTAATTTGCAACTTGCATGGAAACTGCTGAAAACAGAAAAGCAGGGATGTTGTTTTTCTGGCTAAATCTTTGCTGAGAAAATTCCAGTCCTAAATTTCGAGAGACTGATTCAGCATGACATTAGAAGGGTAGTTTTAGACAATTAACTAGAAATTCTCATGGAAGAAACATGAGAGAAAGACGACACCGCCCTCCCTGTGAACACGCTGTTTCACTCACAGGGAAAGTGTGTGTGTTTGCCTCCTCTCTTTTGTCTGTATGGCAGCTTCAGTGTTTTTCTGTAGTTGAGTATTTTAATTTATTTCTTTCAAGCCTCTCTACCCTGCCACCTCCAGATGGTGAAATTAGTTTCCAGTGTTTAAAGACTGGAACAAAACTTCTCTCACCTCACCTTGGGTTCTGCTGGAAGACAAGCCCTCCATCCTAACACTGTCTCCGGTTCCTCTTCCGAGGCCTTTGTGTGTGTCCCCTCACCCTCCCCAACTCCCTCTCACTGAAGCTAATGAGCTGGATGCCTATTCTGAAGCCAGAGAGTAAGTAGATTCAAGGAAAGACTCAAAGCCCTGCTTGGATGGGAGGCAGTCCAGGTGCCGGGAGGCTGCACACGGGGCTGCCAGGCAGCTTCTGTCTGGCTCATTACGGAGGAGCCGGGAGAGAAGTGCACATCGCAAGTGAAGCTGAAAATATAATCTGGCTGGCTGACACCTCCCTTTTCATCACATGTCCCATGTCTGTGCATCCCCAAACTGCCGAGGAGCGAAAGCCCATCTCCAAGACAGGCAGCCAGCAGGCTCCATGTGAGTCTCCATCCACACCTGCGCTGTCTGTGCCGGTGGGGCTGGTGTGGCAGGGACTTCAACACTCAGGTTCTGCAACCGTGAACCAGTTTGGGTCAGCGTGTCTTGCATCTGACGTTTGTCTATGACAATGACATCTCTCACGGGTCAAACTAACCTGCTTTTAATGTGCTCTAATCTTTCAGGTACTTTTTTTTATTTTGAGACTTCAGACCTTGCTCTGAAGCCCAGGCTGGAGTGCAGTGGCTCAATCTCAACTCACTGCAACCTCCACCTCCCAGTTCAAGCAATTCTCCTGCCTCAGTCTCCTGAGTAGCTGGGATTATAGGCACATGCCATCACGCCCAGCTAATTTTTGTATTTTTAGTAGAGACAAGGTTTCACCATGATGGCCAGGCTGGTCTTGAACTCCTGACCTCATGATCTACCCACCTTGGCCTCCCAAAGTGCTGGGATTATAGGCGTGAGTCACCGCAACCAACCCCTGTCAGGTACTTTATTTAAAGTCACGCATCAAGGCGGGGCTGAGTGGCTCACGCCTATAATCCCAGCACTTTGGGAGGCCAAGGCAGGCAGATCACTTGAGGCCCGGGGTTTGAGACAAGCCTGGCCAACATGGTGAAACCCCCTATCTACTAAAAATATAAAATTAGCCGGGTGTGGTGGTGGGTGCCTGTAATCCCAGCTACTCAGGAGGGTGCAGCAGGAGCATCACTTGAACCCGGGGGGCAGAGGCTGCAGTAAGCAGAGATGGTGCCACCGCACTCCAGCCTGGGCAACAGAGCAAGACTCTGTCTCAAAAAATTTAAAGTCACTCATCAGGACACGTACACACAGAATGTCTTCTGAGATGCCTCCAGGGCCATATTGCCCCACCCCTCTCTAACAGTTTCTGTTCTGGCCCCTGCAGGCCACTGGTCACACCTTTACTGAGCACCTACTGTGTGTGTGGTGCCGCCCCCACAGCCCTCCACCGGCCTGCCCTCACTCCCACTTCCACACACCCAAGGTCTCAAGAATAGCAGCTCCAAATTCTTCCCATGGCATCTTTGGCTCACATCTGGACAGATGGAAGAGCTGACGCTATCACATATCCTGCTATGACATGATTAAGAGATGACTTACAAGTAACAAACTGGATTTCCCTCTTAGAGTACCCCAAGGGTCCTGAAAGAATATTTCAGTTCTTGCACCAGTTACTGCAGCTGACGATGTCTGCAATTCATTTATAATTAAAAACTATTTGGTATAATATCTTTTTAAAGATTCAAATCTGCAACCTAAACTCAAAGAAACTCTAATTAAAATGGCCGTCACTCATTCAACAAATGTTTGCCGGCCCTATGTGTGTGTGAGGCTGAGATCTAGGGATGCCAGGAGGGAGAAACCACAGCCCTGCCCTCAGTGTCCTTGGCCTGGTGGAAAACATAAATGGGGCCAATTAGCATGGTGAGCCCCATGGCAGAAGGGAGTCCAGGGTGCAGGTGAGGGGTGTGGGGGAGGGGTGTCCAGCTCATGGGGGTGTGTGGGAGAGGAGTACAGCTAATGGGGGTGTGGGGGAGAGATGTCCAGTAATGGGAGTGTGAGGGAGAGGCATCCAGCAAATAGGGGTGTGGGGGAGGGGTGTCCAACTAATGGCGGCAGTACGTGGGAGGGATATGCAGCTAATAGGGGTGTGGGGGAGGGGAGACCAGCTGATGGGGGTATGGGGAGGGGTGTCCAGCTGATAGGGGTGTGGGGGAGGGTTGTCCACCTGATGAGGGTATGTGTGGGGGTGTCCACCTGATGGGTGCGGGGAGGGATGTCCAGAGTGCTGACAGGATCAACAGACGGGGGTGTGGCGGAGGGATGTCAAGAGCCAATGGAGGCACGAGGGAGGGGGCCTGCCCTGTACCTCCATTTCAGGGGAGGGCTCAGCAGGCAGACAGCAGCTGGGTGACAGCAGGAACCAGCTGTGGTCAGCTCCTGCTCAGGGCTGGTGTCCATCCTGTTGTCTCACTGAAACTCATGATAGTGGGAGGTGCAGATCCCCATCCATAGTCCCTGAAGCCAGCACTACACAGGAAGCCCCTGCCCTCTTGGGGACAGGGGTTGGTCTTACGGGATGAGAGTCCCGCTGAGGAGCCAAGCCCTTCCTGTTCCTGAGCCTGCAGCCGCCCTGCTCGCCTACAGCCAGTGAGCACAGCCCAGGGGGCTACTGAGAGGCTGAGGCACGAGAATTGCTTGAAGCCTGGAGATAGAGGTTGCAGTGAGCCAAAATTGTGCCACTGCACTCCAGCCTGGGCAACAGAGCAAGGCTCCTTTAAAAAAAAGAGCTCCCATCTTTCCTGTACTCTGTGGCCTCTAGGTTCCAAGGACAATAAACTCCCGGGTCCAGATGTGCTGCCTAGCCTGGTTAGTGAGAAAGCGTCCTCCTGGCCACCTAAGCATCTTTCCCCGTGGTGGGAACACCTAGCATGGCCACCTCACAGGGCTGTGCAGCGGCCCAATGAGCCGCTTTCTAAGAACTGATGTTCCCAAGTGCAAAGTGTACGCAGGTCAACATGGCACATCTGTCTGGAGCGCATGGGTCCTGGTCTCCTCCAGCCAGAAGACACACTCTGACCCACAGAGTCCTGCCCTCTAATTTCCATCTCAAGAGACAGAAGCCAAGAGAGGGATTCCTCAGGGTCACCTGGAGAGGTTTTATTTTATTTTATTTTATTTTATTTTTGAGATGAGGTCTCACTCTATCACCCAGGCTGGAGTGCAATGGCAAGATCTCAGCTCACTGTAACCTCCGCCTCCCAAGTTCAACCAATTCTCCCGCCTCAGCCTCCCAAGTAACTGGGATTACAGGCACCTGCCATCTCGTCCAGCTAATTTTTGTATTTTTAGTAGAGACAGGGTTTCACCATGCCAGGTTGGTCTCGAACTCCTTACCTCAGGGATCCACCAGCCTTGGCCTCACAAAGTGCTGGGAATACAGGCGTGAGCCACCATACTCGGCCAACCTGAAGAAGTTTTAGCCAAGCTTGGGAAGAACCCAGGTGC
Source organism: Sapajus apella (assembly GCF_009761245.1). NCBI lineage: Eukaryota > Metazoa > Chordata > Mammalia > Primates > Cebidae > Sapajus > Sapajus apella. The sequence continues at coordinate 222,086 of NW_022437172.1, read as the reverse complement.
CTGCAAGGCCCCACCTGCAGCCTCTTTCCCAGCTTCCCCGTTCTCAGTCTCAATGCTCTATGTTGCAATAAGAACAAACAGACAGTCACCCATGCACTCTGGGCCATAATGATTACACTCAAAAAATACTTTTCTTTCTTTTTTTTTTGAAACAGTTTTACTCTGTCGTCCAGGCTGGAGTGTGCTGGTGTCATTGTGGCTCACTGCAGCCTCAACCTCCCAGGCTTGAGCAATTCTCCTGCCTCAGCCTCCCAAGTAGCTGGGACTACAGGGTGCACCACCTTGCCCAGCTAATTTTTTAAAAATTGTGTGTAGAGATAGGATCTCACTATGTTGCCCAGGGTGGTCTTGAAATCCTGGGTTCAAGTGATCTGCCCACCTTGGCCTCCCAAAGTGTTGTCATTGCAGGTGTAAGACACTGTGCCCAACCAAAACTCACTTTTCAAGCAGGACCTGGGTGGGAAATGTTCTAAGCAGAGTGAGTGTGGAGGAGCTTCCCTTGGGCATGGCCATGAGCACCACAGCCACAGATTCTGGGAGGTGGTGGGGGAAGGGGGCCGGGGGGCATTTTAAAATACCAGAAAAATCTATAAAACCAACTCCTATAAAGCCACCACAGTGACCCGTCCTCAGGCACAGAATGAGTATCTGGTTTTGCTGCTTTCATGAAGGACCGCACCCACCATCAAGCACCCAGGTGGCCTGAGGCCATGAAGTGCCACACCCTGATCCTCCAGGCGGTCCGAATGGGCAGGTGGCATTTTCTCTCTCTACAGACCAGGTCTTAGAGGATCGGGAGGTCCAGCGACTTGCCGAAGGCCACACGGGAGCTGCCTCTGCACTCACAGGTGGGGGACTTTGCTCCCCTACAAGTTCAGTACCTGGGAATCAGGAGACACCCACACACGAAGGGCTCTGCAGCAGCCACGCTCACCAGGTCTTCTGAGGCAGGGTCTCCAACCCCAGCCCTCAGACATGGTGCATGGAGTCCTTCTGTGTGGTGTGGGGCTGTCCTGTGCATGCCAGGGCACCAAGCAGCATCCCTGCCTCCACCTCCCAGATGCCAGCAGCAGCGCCCTCCACAGTGTGACAACCAGAATGTCTCCAGACATCAACATGTGTCTCCCGGGGGTAAAAGCAGGCACATGTGAGTGCCACTGCACTGAAGAAACCCAGCCAGAAAGCACCTTTGTGAAAGTTCTTCTAGTGAACTAGCAGAAAAGAAACCTACATTTAAAGTCTCTCTATTCACTTTTTTTCTTTTTCTTTTTTTTTTTTTTTTTTTCTTTGAGACAGGATCTCACTCTGTCACCCAGGCTGAAGTGCAATGGTGCAATCTCAGCTCACTGCAACGTCCACCTCCTGGGTTCAAGCAATTATCTTGCCTCCAGCCTCCCAGGTAGCTGGGACTACAGGTGCACACCACCACGCCCAGCTAATTTCTGTATTTTTACTTGAGACGGGGTTTCACTACGTAGGCCAGGCTGGTCTCGAATTCCTGACCTCAGGCGATCTGCCTGCCTCAGCCTCCCAAAGTGCTGGGATTACAGGTGTGAGCCGCCACACCTGGACTCTCTATTCTTTTTAATATTTTCAGGTAAGTGATGTCCTTCCAGGATTCACGCCATGTCTGTTTCACCAGCACCTCGCGTGTGCCCAGTGAAAGGCTGGACAAGGCTGAGCTAAGACACACAGGGAACCAACTGCCACAACAGACCGCACGATTGGAGGCGGAGGAGAAGGCAAGGGTCAGGGCTTTGCAGCCTGTGACAGCAGAAGCAGGATGTTCCCTTGGGGCTGATTCCCAGGCTCCGGCAGGTCTGGAGACTTAGTCACCCCTCCAGTAATGAAGCTGGCCAACGTGCCAGATGCTACCAGAGAGAAGATCTCCAGGCTCGCAGGCTAGTCTCATTTCAAAATGCGAGTTTCACTTCTCACTGTAAAATTCTCCTTTAAAACAAATCCACCCTCGATGGTCTTAGTTATATGCTTGTGTTATCTATCTACGCTAACAACACAGGGCACATGTGATTTTTCACTCCAATACACAGTCCTGCTCTAAGTCCCAGTACAAAGTCTTTCTGGCCTAATTGCAACCAGGGACAAAATTACCTCTTTTATTTTTTCCATAAAAAATGTATCCCTTCATTTTAAAACCTGGTAGCTTGTGCTAGTCCCACCTGGATATTCTTCCAGATTAGAAACAGGCTCTTGGGGCCAGGCACAGTGGCCCACACCTGTAATCCCAGAACTTTGGGAGGCCAAGGCGGGCAGATCACCTGAGTTCGGGAATTCAAGACCAGTCTGAACAACATGGAGGAAACCCCATCTCTATTAAAAATACAAAATTAGTCAGGCATCATTGTATACTCCTGTAATCCCAGCTACTCAGGAAGCTGAGGCAGGAGAATCACTTGATTCAGGGAGGCGGAAGTTGTGGTAAGCCAAGATCACACCATTGCACTCTAGGCCTGGGCAACAAGAACAAGACTCCATCTCAAAAGAAAAAGAAAAGAAAAGAAAAATAATAACCAGGCACACAAGTAAACAAGACAACCGAAATGAAAATCAACAGACACTGTGAGAACAGGAAACAAACCACAGAGGAGCTATAAAAACACAGATATAAGAACTGCTGCTCTCATCACGTTCAGAAAAATAAAAGACAAGATGGGAAATTTTGGCTCAGCATGGTGTCTCATGCCTGTAATCCCAGCACTTTGGGAGGCTGAGAACAGTGGATCACCTGAGATCAGGAGTTCAAGACCAGCCTGGCAAACATGGTGAAACCACATCTCTACTAAAAATACAAAAATTAGCTGGGTTTGGTGGTGGGCACCTATAATCCCAGCTACTCAGGAGACTGAGGTAGGAGAATCGATTGAATTTGGGTGGTAGAGGTTGCAGTGAGCCAAGATCGTGCCACTGCACTCCAGCCCGGGCAAGCAAACGAGATTCCATCTCCAAAAAAAAAAAAAAAAGATTACAGTTTTATTAGTGACATGATTTGTCTGTGTCCTCACCCAAATCTCATATTCAGTTGTAGCTCCCACAATTCCAACATGTCATGGGAGGTAACTGAATTATGGAGGCAGGTCTTTTCTGTGGAACTGTGAGTCAATTAAACCATTTGCCTTTATAAATTACCCAGTCTCAAGCGTGTCTTTATTAGCAGCATGAGAACAGACTAACACAATTAGCAACCAGGTAATCACAGAAAAGAGCATGGCAGATCAGAAAAATACCCAAAAAGACCATCTAAAACCAAATAACAAAATGATCAAAATAAAAAACTCAACAGATGAGATTGTACCCAGCTAAGAAGCTGGTAAGCTGGAAAACAGGTCAAAAAAGAATATTAAGAATGAAACAGATTCAGAAAAAAAAGGCAGACACAGAATCTACCCTCATGAAGGATAATTCAGCTCTATGATTTCTTTATTCCTTGTGACTTGACTGACTGCACTGTTAAATATGTCGAGCCTGTTTTGTGGGCTCTCTATTCCATTTCTCTGGCCTCTCTGGCTGTCCTTGGCCACTCTTAATGACACACTCCCCTAATTACAGCAGCTCTGTAACAAACCTTGACATCCAGCCAACCAAGTTCTCCACCTCGGCTCTTCCTCAAAGTGGCCTTGGCTATTCTCAGCCCGTTTTATTTACAGATACATTTTAGAATCAGGTTGTCAATTTTTTTCCCACTTCCTCTAAATATTCTGTACCAATGTGATTGGTACTGTACTGAATCTACAGACCAGTCTGGGGAGAAATGACACCTTATAACATGAGTCTTGTGATCCATAAACATGCTTAAGCCCTCCATTTATTTAAGTCCTTCTGAACTCATTTTATTTTATTTATTTGAGATGTAATCTCATTCTGTCGCCCAGGCTGGAGTGCAGTCGTATGAGCTAGGCTCACTGCAACCTCTGACTCCCAGGTTCAAGTGATCCTCCTGCCTCAGCCTCCAGAGTAGCTGGGATTACAGGCACGCGCCACCACACCTGGCTAATTTTTGTATTTTTAGTAGAGATGGAGGTTTCAACATGTTGGCCAGCCTGGTCTCGAACTACTGACCTCAAGTGATCCATCCGCCTTGGCCTCCCAAAGTGCTGGGATTACAGGCGTGAGCCACTGTGCCCAGCCCTGAATTTCTTTCAATAATATTTTGTAGTGTTCTACCCATCTTTCATTAGATTTATTCTTGGTTATGTTATCTTTTTATACTATTCTAAGTTACATATTTCATTTCACTTTTCATTTATTGCCAGCATACAGAAACACATTTTTAAAAATAGTGCAATCATGCATCACTTAACAAGTGGGGAAACATTCTGAGAAATGTGCTGTTAGATGACTTCATCATTGGGTGAACATCACAGAGTGCCCTTACACAAACCTAGCTGGTCCAGCCTGCTACACAGCTAGGTTATGCAGTACAACCTATTGCTTTAGGCTACACATCCGTACAGCATGTGACTGTACTGAGTACTGTAAGCAACTGTAACACAATGGTAATGTTTGCATATCTAAACATCCCTAAATATAGAAAAGCCACAGCAAGCACATGGTATAAGATTAAAGATAATATTCCGATATAGGGTATGCACCAGGAATGACGCTCTCAGGACTGGGGGTTGCTCTGGGTGAGTCGGTGAGTGACTAGTGATGTGAAGGCTGAGGGCATCACTGTGCACTCCTGTAGACTTCATAAACACTCAACACTGAGGCTGACTACATTTATTAACGATATTTTTCTTGGCCAGGCACTGTGGCTCGCGCCTGTAATCCCTGCACTTTGGGAGGCCGAGGCAGGTGGACGATCTGAGGTCAGGAGTTCGAGACCAGCCTGACCAACATGGTGAAACCCCATTTCTACTAAAAATACAAAAAATTAGCCAGGCATAGTGGTACACATCTGTAATCCCAGCTACTCAGGAGGCTGAGGCAGGAGAATCACTTGAACACAGGAGGCAGAGGTTGCAGTGAGCCAAGATGGCAACATTGTACTCCAGTTTGGGCAAGAGCAAAATTCCATCTTAAAAAAAAAAGAAATATATATATATATATATATATATAATAAAACAATTTAAAAAATTATTATAAAACAATTTAAAAAATTAAGATGGAGCAAAACTCCATCTTAAAAAAATATATATATATATATATAAAACAAGAGCAAAACTCCATCTTAAAAATAAAAAAAATATATATATATACACATTATATATATATATATACACATTTTATATATATATATATAAAAAGATATATATATATATATATATATATGATTGCATGGGGCGACTTTGTCCTCATCTGAATATCTGTGAAACCGCCCCACACCCTGCTCCTCCATCTCAGGTCATGGCCAAGGGCAGGCACGCCTTCCACGAGCATCTAAGCACCTATTCCCCACATGCTGCAATCATCTCCCCGGCTGGGATTGTTCTGGGGAAAATGAGCCACCCTCTCCTCCCGGAAGCTGCCCTGATGATGCTCAGGGCCATTATGAAGAAAACCATCAACTTGGCAACTCTCCAATTCTACGAGCCTCTGCCTGAGGCCACACTGATAATAATAATATTATTGAAGAGATTTGCATATAAAGAAACTGTTCCCTTGATTTAAAAAACTACCAGAACTTCAATTGCATATCATCCTGTGGATATGGAGAGAGGGGGCAGACAGCCTGAGCCTCTGCGGAAGGTTCCAGAGTCAGGGCTGGAGCTGAGATGGGTGAGGGGGCTTGTCCTCTGCCATGGGCTGGAGACTCCAGTGGCATGGAGCGGGTGAGATGGGGGCCTGAGTGCTCCCACCCTGCTACAGGGCAGGCCGGAGAAGGGTGGGGATACACGTTTCCTGGAAAAGGAAAACGGTAGAGGAAAGCAACTCCTGGAGCCACAGCCAGCCCTGGCCAGCCCCCTGGAGAGGGGACGCAAGTCTCACCCAGCGAGACGGGGCGGGCGGAGCTTGGGTGTTAGACTGCGCTTCTCAAGGGCAGGCCTGCAGCCCTTAGTTTCTCTGCTACAGGGTGCAGGGCTTGCTGAACGAATGAATGAATGAATGAGTGGATATGTGAATGTGTGAATGACCCACACTGGTTTGTTGAGGTTCCTTTTCCTGACTGGCTGGGAACATGGCATGGGACAGAAAGCTCAGCTGAGGACAGAGGGATCCATGGGATAGAAGACCGGATTGCCAGTCAAAAACCTGAGCAGGAGGCTGTGGACCCCTCAGGATCCCATGAGAGGCAGGATGTGAATGAAAAACAGTCCTGGGTCTGGTACACACTGGCGGGTCCTAAAGTCTGATTTTAGGGGCAGCAAAGTTTAATGAATGAGGGAACTGCTCTCGGCAAGTTAGGAATAGCAGGAAATTATCTCAACTTGATAAAAAGCAACTACAAAAACCCTCTAATTGGCTCACATCAATTTAATGGTGGTAGACCGAGTGCTCTTCCTCAGATGAGGAATGAGGCAAGGATGTGGGCTGCCCCTCCCTCAGCCAACACAGCACAGAGGTTCTGTAGCAATAAAGCAGGAGAAAGATGTACAAGGCATATTGATTGGACGGGAAGAAATATAACTGTCTGTACAGATGACATGATTGCTTATACAGAAAATTCCAAGAAATCTACAAAAAAAACTAGAACTAATTAGTGAGGTGAGATATCTATGTGTCTTTTGCCCATTTTCTAATTAAATTGCTTGATTTTTACTGTTGAATTTTGAGAGTTCATTATTATATTCTGAGTACAATCTCTTTGTTGACTATGTGATTTGCAAATATTTTCTCCCAGTGTGTAGCTTGCTTTTTCATGTTCTCCAAATGAGCTTTTGTAGAACAAAAGCTTTTAAAGTTGATGAGGCCGAGTTTTAACATTTTTCCATTTGTGGGCCATACTTTTAGGACTAAGCTGCCTAGACCAAGAGTCCAAAGCCTTTCTCTTATGTTTTTCTACAAATTTTATTATTTTACATTTCAGTCCGTAATTCATTCTTAGTTCACTTTTGTTTTAGGTCAAGGTTCCTTTCGTTTCTGGGGTTTTGGTTTTTTTGTGTTTCGGGTTTTTTTGTTTGTTTTTTGGCCTGTAGATGTCCAATTGCTCCAATACCATTTGTTGAAAAGTTTATCCTTCCTCTATTTGATTGCTTTTGTGCCTTTGTCAAAAATAAGTTGAGTGTGTTTGTGGGGGCTATTTCTGGGGTCTAGATTTGTGCTGTTGATCTTTTTTTTTTTTTTTTAAACTGGAGTTTCGTTTTTGTTGCCCAGGCTGGAGTGCAGTGGCACCATCTCGGCTCACTGCAACCTCTGCCTCCTGGATCTAAGTGATTCTCCTGCCTCAGCCTCCCGAGTAGCTAGTGTTACAGGTGCATCCTACCACACCTGGCTAATTTTTGTATTTTTAGTAGAGACAGGGTTTTACCATGTTGGCCAGGCTGGTCTCAAACTCCTGACCTCAAGTGATCCACACACCTCGGCCTCCCAAAGTTCTGGGATTGCAGGCGTGAGCCACCGCGCCTGGCCCTGTTGATCTGTTAATGTGTATCTGCCCCTCCTCTGATATCACACTGACTTGATTGCTATAACTCCACATTAATTCTCAATATCAGGTAGCGTGAGTTCTTATTTATTCTTCTCTGTCAAGCTTGTTCCAGCTATTCTATTCTAATATTAATATCTATTCTAAGTCCTGTGCCTTTTCATATAAATTATAGGATACATTGTCTATGACTATCAGAAATATTGCTATAGTTTTGATAGGAATTATTAAGCCTATAGAGAAATCTTGAGAGAATTGACATCTTTGTTAGGTTGAGTCTTCCAATCCATGAACAAGGTACATCAGCATGTTGTCATTTTCAGTATACAAATTCTGTACATGTTCTGTGAAGTGTATGCTTAAGAATTTCATTTTCTGGGCCAGGCACGGTGGCTCACACCTGTAATCCCAGCACTTTGGGAGGCCAAGGCAGGTGAATCACAAGGTCAAGAGTTTGAGACCAGCCTGGCCAACATGGTGAAACCCCATCTCTACTAATAATATAGAAATTAGCCAGGTGCGGTGGTGCATGCCTGTAGTCCCAGCTACTCAGGAGGCTGAGGCAGAATTTGCTTGAACCTCGGAGGCGGTGGTTGCAGTGAGCCAAGACTGCACCACTGCACTCCAGCCTGGATGACAGAGCGAGACTCTGTCTCAAAAACAAAAATGCATTTCCTTTGGAGCTATTATCAATGGTATTGTGTTTGTAATTTTGGTGGCCACGTGTTTATGATGAACAGATAGAAATGCTATCAATTTTTCTACATTGATCTTGTATCCTCCAACTTTACCAAACTCACTTGAGGTCAGAAGTTTGAGACTAGCCTGGCTAACACAGTGAAACCCTGGCTCTACTAAAACTACAAAAACTAGCTGGGTGTAGTGACAGGCGCCTGTAATCCCAGCTACTCAGAAGGCCAAGGCAGGAGAATCACTTGAGCCTGGGAGGCAGAGGTTGCAAGTAAGCCACAATTGTGCCAATGCACTCCAGCCTGGGCAACAATGAAACTCCATCTCAAAAAATAGACACTTTTTCTTTCTTTATATACTTATTCTATAAGCTTTTTTCTATTAATTTTTTTTCAGTTTTGTATAAAAACCTGGACATAAACACACACCTTAGCCTAGGATGATGCAGGGTCAGAGTCATCAAATCACTGCCTTCCACCTCTATATCTTGCCCCACCAGAAGGTCTTCAGGGGCCATAGCACACAGATGACTGTCATCACCTATACTAATAATGCCTTCTTCTGAAAAACTTGAAGGGCCAGCCTGAGGCTGTTTTACAGTTAACTATTTTCTTTTTTAAGATGGAGTCTCACTCTGCTGCCCAGGCTGGAGTGCAGTGGTGCAATCTCAGCTCACTACAACCTCTGCCTCCTGGGTTCGAGCGATTCTCCTGCCTCAACCTTCTGAGTAGCTGGGATTACAGGCACCTGCCACCATGCCCAGCTAATTTTTGTATTTTTAGAAGAGACAGGGTTTCACCATGTTGGTCAGGCTGGTCTTGAACTCCTGACCTCGTGATTTGCCCACCTGGGCCTCTAAAGTGCTGGGATTACAGGCGTCAGCCACCATGCCCCGCCAACTTTTTAAAAATATAAATAGGAGTACACACTAAAGTAACAATGAAGAACATAGTACAGAAAATATGTACAGTAAATTACCAGTAACATAATCATCTATTATAATGATCAAGTACCACATACTATATATAACTGTGTATGCTAGAATTTTATACGACTGGTAGCACAGTGGTTTGCTTATACCAGCATCACCACAAACACCTGAGTAATGTGTTGCCATGGCTGTGATTGTGATGTGTGATTGCAATGTGACATTACCATGGCTGTGATTGCAAGGAGGCAGTAAGAATTTTCAGCTTCATATAATCATATGACACCACCATCGTATATGCAGCCCAACATTCACAGAAACTTCACTATGCCTCACTTGACTATAAGCATCCAGCTACCCTGCTGAATGCACTTATTATGTAATCATTTATTTGCATGTTTTATTTTCTTTGCATGTAACAATATCATCTGTGAATAACATTATATTCACAGATGATGAATAACGGCAATGTTATCTCATTCTTTATCCTTTTCAATGTTTATAGCAATTCTTTTTCTTGTCTTACTGCATTGGCTAAGACTTCCATTACAATGTTATATACCCGGTATTTAATACAAAGTCTGGCATGGAGAGTCTCTCTCCCAGGGAGAATCTGTCCCAGGCCTCCGGTAGCAGCCCACAGTCCTTAGAGTTCCCTAGGTTGGGGCTACATCATCCTAATCTCTGCTGGTCTTCACATTTTCTCTTTGCTCAATGTCTGTGTCTTCTGCTTTCTTCTTCCTTTTTTTTTTTTTTTTTTTTTTTTGAGATGGAGTCTTGCTCTATTGCCCAGGCTGGCATGCAGCGGTGAGGTCTCAGCTCACTGCAACCCCTGCCTCCTGGGTTCACACGATTATCCTGCCTCAGCCTCTCAAGTAGCTGGGATTACAGGTGTGTGCCACCACGCCAAGCTAATTTTTTGTATTTTTAGTAGAGACATGGTTTGACCATGTTGGCCAGGCTGATCTCCATCTCCTGACCTCATGATCCACCCACCTTGGCCTCCCAAAGTGCTGGGGTTACAGAAGTGGGCCACTGCGCCCAGCCCCTGCTCTCTTCTTTTAGAAGGACTCACCATTGGATTTAGGGGCCCAAATCCAGGACGATCTCATCTCAAAAACCTTAGTTTAGTTATATCTACAAGGACCCTTTTCCAAATAAGGTCACATGTTACATGTTCTGGGTATTCGTATCTTTGGGTGGTCAGGGGACACTGTTTAACCTACTACATGAAGTAATCCTTGAACACAATGTTCTTCTCACCAGAATTCCTTTATAATGTATTCATTGAGCTCACACAGAAGAGAGTACCCATTAGAATAACCTAAGAAAACCATGCCAAAGAACTCTGGGAGAAAATGTGCTCCACTGGCTCTCAGTATGCTGGAATGTAACTGTGATTAAGACAGTCTGGTGGGGCAGGCATGGTGGCTCACCCCTGTAATCCCAGCACTTTGGGAGGCAGAGGTGGGTAGACTGCCTGAGGTCAGGAGTTTGAGACCAGCGTGGCCAATATGGTGAAACCCCATCTCTACTAAAAATATAAAAAATTAGCTGGGCATGGTGGCAGGGTGCCTGTAATCCCAGCTATTCAAGAGGCTGAGGCAGGAGAAACACTTGAATCTGGGAGGTGGAGGTTGCAGTGAGCTGAGATTGTGCCACTGCACTCCACCTTGGGGACAGAGCGAGACTCTGTCTCGAAAAGAAAAAATAGTCTGGTGGTGTGGGATAGGAAGAAACATGGACAGCGAGGGGACAGGCGCTTCTCGTGTGGCTGTGGGATGTGGTTTGTGATAAAGGTGGTATTTCAGAGAAGGTGGGAGAGACTTTTCAAATAAAAGATACCGAGATGACCAGGAAAACGAAGGCTCCGCCCTCTATTACCCCAAAATTAACTCAATAAATTAAAGAGCAACCACGATAGGAGATAAGCCTATGATTACAGTGAAGCATGGGAGAGTTGTACGTTCCTGGGCTCGGCAGTGCTAACCCCCGACAGAAAGCACAGAGGAAAAGGGAGACAGGAGGGGAATCGGCAGACCACAGGAGAAATACAGACAGCCAGTCAACATCTGAAAAGCAGCTTCCTGGCAAAGGCCTCAGAGGTAGGTGAAAATCACAGGCTCCTTAGTACCCATCATACTGGCAAAAATCTTCAACAATGGTAACATCAAGCCTGGAGGACACAGACGAACAGGCTTAGACACCAGTGGCGAGAATATCAATCAGCAAAACACTTTGGACAATTTGGTAATGTGATCAAACTTTAAGCATGAAAAATCCATCCAGTATATATCTATTTTCAGGAAGTCGTGGCATGTGTATGCAAAGACTTGTCCCAAGGTCGGTCACCACTATGTGAGAGGAGCAAGAAATGGAACACAACCCACAGCGCCACCCATCCCCACCACGGGAGATTTTGTGGGAATTTCTCTAACTGTATCAAGGCAGCTTCCCACATGCTTCTGGTCCCCCACCCTTGGGGCACCATCTCTCAGCATCCTCTGCTGTCATCCCTCAGAACCCCAAGCCATTAGGTGCTGGCCTGGGACAGCCCCCTTCTGGATCCTCCTCACCTGTCAGACTTAAAACCCCTCCACCATCTGCAAACCCCTCTCCTCACAGCCAGAACCAAGCCTCTTCCTCTCCTCCAGAACACGCCAAGCTCCAGGAGTGACCATCACCACCCAGCAGCTGCCCCCGCCCCCCTGAGCGTCCATTTCTACCCCACACCTGGCTCAGGGCTCAGAGGCAACCTCTCCCGCTTATCCTCCTGAACAGGCATTTTCTGAGTCTCGACTCTCTGCTCTGACCCCACCCAGCCCCGGTCCTCCCAGCATTGCTCAGTAGGAAAGCTGGACTCATGATGTCCACAGGACACAAGGAAAGGACATAACATCACAACAAAATCCTGGCGCCCAGTTTTCGGCACTCACTCAGATTTAACTGCCTGCTAGAGATGACCTGTTATATCGAGCCGCTGACAGCCCCTCCCCCATGGTGCAGAGATCACATTTACAGTGGTGGCAGTAACCATGGAAACTGGCAGCCAGTGCAGGAAGGTGGATGGTTGATGGGTAACCACCAGGACAATGACAGCGCTCTGGGCTTATTCAGATGGCCGGGGCGTGCTGAATGGGCTCTGGGCACAAAGGCCACTGGGATCTCTGGGAGCTTCCAAAGGGGGTGTAAATGACACCCATAGCTAGTCACAAAAGAACAGAGGCCAGAGCCAGCCCACACCTGTGCTTTTTGGTCTCTGGGGGAGTTTACAACAATGACTCCGCAGACCTTTTGTTAGATGCCATTTTTCTTACTTTATTATAATTATCTGGTCTGTTTTCTGGGTGACCTGGGAGGCTTCAACTGCAGTTCAGAGTGAAGCTCACCACTGTGTCCCCACAACTGGAGCTGCCCGGGAAGCCAGCAGCGGGCCAGGCCACTGTGCTGCGTCTAAGGCTCAGAGCATTACCCACCTGCGTGTAGAACATGCCCTGTGTGCACGGTCGGTGGGACCTGAAAATGAGCCCACTTACATACCCAGTGCTGAGACTCATGTTTCTAACACCCCTCCGAAGACCCAAAGATCTGAAATGGTAACGTTTCCACTAAGAAAAGTTTATTTATTTATTTATTTTTGAGACGCATTCCAGCTCTGTCGCCCAGACTGGAGTGCCGTGGCACAATCTCGGCTCACTGCGACTTCCACTTCCCGGATTCAAGTGATTCTACTGCCTCAGCCTCCTGCGTAGCTAGGATTACCAGCACCCACCATCATGCCCAGCTAATTTTTTTTTTTTTTTGAGATGGAGTCTTGCTCTGTTGCCCAGGTTAGAGTGCAATGGTGCAATCTTGGCTCACTGCAACTTCCGCCTCCCAGTTCAAGCAATTTTCCTGCCTCAGCCTCCCGAGTAGCTGGGATTACAGATGGATGCCACCATGCCAGGTTAGTTTTTGTATTTTTAGTAGAGATGAGGTTTCACCATGTTGGCCAGGCTGGTCTCAAACTCCTGATCTCAGGTGATCTGCCCGCCTCGGCCTCCCAAAGTGCTGGGATTACAGGTGTGAGCCACCCTGCCTGGCCCCACTAGAAAAAGTTTTAAACAGACGTTTAAAGAAGCTAATAGGAGACCTTTTCATGAAGTGACATCTCATAGGAACCTATGGGAACATGCAAATATCCAGCCTTGAAAGCTGAAAACAAGCTATGAGCCAAAACACCTTATGATGTGCTTTTTCTTTCAGTGACTTGGACAAAGATCTAAATTTTTTTTTAAATGCCAAACATTGCTCCCTTCAACAATGACATCTCAGATGAGAAACAGCAGAACACATCTTTCCATGAACCCTAAGAGAAAATTCCCCAAAAAGAATTCCCAAATAATTCCCCTCTGGCACAGTCATGAGCTTCCTTGTCTTGAAGAGAAAACAAAACTCATCTGATCTCTACTCTCCAGGGTGTAATATGTGACTCACCTCATTCTGAAGGAGCAGAAGTTTATTACATTTTTATAAACTGCTCAGAAAACTGCCCTATAGAAAACAGGGCTTGGCATGGTGGTTCAGGCCTGTAACCCTAGCACTTTGGGAGGCCAAAGCAGGAGGATCTCTTGAGCCCGAGAATTTGAGACTAGTCCCGGCAATATAGCAGGACCCCATCTCTAGAAAAAATAATAAATTAGCTGGGCACAGTGGTGCACAAGCCAGCAGTCCCAGCTACTCAGGAGGCTGAGGTGGGAGGACTGCTTGAGCCCAGGAGGTTGAGGCTGCAGTGAGCTATGATTGTGCCACTGCACTCCAGCCTGGGTGACAGAATGAGACCCCATCTCAAGAAAGGGGAGGAGAGGGAAGGGAAGGGTAAGGCACGGGAGGATAAGGCAGGGGAGGGGAGGGGAGGGAAAGGGGAGGGAAGGGGAAGAAAGAGGATGGGAGGAAGGGAGGGAGGGAGAAAGGGAGGGAGGGAAGGAAGGAGGGAAGGAGGGAAGGAGGGAGGGAGGTTGGTTATTGGAAAATTGGTGATCAAAATCACTAATGACAAAGCTGCCTCTTCCAAAGCCCCAGTGGCATGGCCAATACTTTCCTCTGCGCTTTGCAAACCATTGTGAAATTGGTCTCACTATCCCACTGTCAAATGAGCAAGTCAAGTTTCTCAGAAGCTAAGTGACAAACCTGAGGTCATCAGGCAAGTGACATATGAACCCCACAATCACAGTCCCACACTCCCCTGCCTCTCTCTGACTGCTCCCCCTTAATATTAAACAACCCTGGCCAAAATCAGCAGCTAGGTGTTTTTAAAGATGCATGCTCTGTAGGAGGTGGTGCAGCCACTGCTGACTTTAAAGTAATTCCCCGGAGACAGTGAGCTACACAAGAATGAGCACTCTGGGAGCAGGTGCCCGCAGGCTGGGCACTCAGGGAGCAGATCAAAGGCTCCAGTTGGAAGTGCCCACTCCAAGGGCAACTCCAGGACAGGCCCCTTCTCTATGCCCACCCTCTGCAGTGGCTTTGTCCCTTAACAGTCGGGGGAGGCTCTCTCCTGTTAGGTAAGTGGCCTCGGTGGCCTTAGGCAGACGAGACTCTGCTTAGCTATAATCCCAGGACAGGGACAGGACCTAAGAACCAAGCAGTCTCAGAGCCCTTGGAATAGAGGCCGGCCCCCCAGCAATCCAGCCTGCCTCACTCCAGCCAGAAGGGCAGTGGAGCCTCTGTGGGAGATTCACCATCTGCTTCCAGTGACCCTTTCATGCCAGACGCCAGCAGGGCAGCTGAGAGGGTGCTGAGCACGCAGGACAGGAGCCACATCTGTGATTCCTTCTGCACCATTTGGCATGGTGGTGAGGACACAGAGGAGGCCCCTACAGCCATCCCCACTGCGACCACGGGAGGCTACTGAGACACAGAAAGAACCAAATTCACTACGAACTCAACCAGCTGCATCCCAGCAAGAGGAAGCCAAGAGGGCAGAGGCTGGGGCCAGGTGCTTCTTGCTTCTTCATTTAAGCCTCACACAACCCTATGAAGTTAGTCTCACTGTCCCTATTTTAAAGAACAGAAATTGGGGCCCAGAGAAGTCAAGCAAATTGTCCAGCAGCACACAGAAGCCATAAATGAACAAGAATGATTTCCCACAACAAAAAGTATTTAAGCCTGGGTACAGTGTCTCACGCCTGTAATCTCAGCACTTTGGGAGGCTGAGGCAGGAGGACTACTTAAGGCCAGGTGTTTGAGACCAGCCCTGGCAACACCGCAAGGCCTCTTACAAAAACTAGCAAATTTCAAAAGTAGCCAAGTGTGGGGATGTGCAGCTGTAGTCCCAGCTACTTAGGAGGCTGAGGCAGGAGGGCTGCTGGAGCCCAGGATTTGACGTTACAGCTAACTATGATCGTGTCACTGCACTCCAACCTGGGCAACAGAGCAAGACCCTGTCTCAAGAAAAAGAAAAAAGTAAAAATTTAAGACCTATATGGCAAAAGATACCATTAAGTTAAAAGAAAAATTCAAAAATTATGAAAGATATTTGCAACAAGTTAAAAATTCAAAATAGTTAAAGAAATGTAAATAGATAAGAGATAATCTAACTGAAGCAGTAGACTGACAATCCACAGAAGAAACAGGACTGGCTGCTAAGCAGATCAAAAACTGTGCTTTCCCCAAAGAGATACGCAAATCAGAAAAGGAGAAAGTTTATTTTTACCTAGAGGAATGGAAAAGATTAAAAGAGCTCATCCCTCCAATGAGGATACAATTATGGAGGGTTTCATCTTCATACACTGCTGGCTCTGGTAGAAATTAGCACAAATGTTCTCGAGGCCATTTGACCATGTTTATCAGATGTGAGGTATGCAAACCCTCCACACCAACAATGTCACTCCTGAAAATTATTCCTCAGCATAACCTCAACGGTTACACACACACACACCACACACACTACACACCACACTAATTAATGTTCCCTGAAACATTATATGAAAAAAGCCTTAGAAACAAATATAAAAGAAGGATACTGGCTGAGTACAGCTAGTGCTCGACTTACGACCACGATTGGCTCCGACAGGCCAGTCATAACACGATTTGGTCATCAGGTGAGTAGGCTATATGCATGCGGAGATGGTAGTGCTGCCAGAAGCTGCTCCACACTGTCGTATGCCCAGCTGGGCAACGTTTGCGCAGCCAGACGCGGAGCAGTTGTGGCTAGCGATTGTGGTCGTAAAGTCGAATGGTCGTAAGTTGCATAGGTCGTAAGTCGATCAATAGCTGTATATCACAATACACCCGCACGGTGGAAAATGAGACCATCTCAAAAGAGCAAGGAAGGTCTTCATTTGCTGGAATATAAGTCTGCAATCGTACATCCTTAACAAGCAACTTGCAAGCTGGGCACAGTGGCTCACACCCATAATCCCAGCACTTTGTGAGGCTGAGGTGGGAAAACTGCTGGAGCCCAGGAGTTTCAGACAGCCCTGGGCAACACAGCAAGACCTGGTCTCTGCAAAAAATACAAAAATTAGCCAGGCTTGGTGGTACACACCTGTACTCCCAGCTAATTAGGAGGCTGAGGTGGGAGGATTGCTTGAGTCTGAGAGGCGGAGGCTGCAGTGAGTCGAGATCTCATTGCCGTGAGCTGAGATCATGCCACTGCACTCTAGCCTGGATGACAGAGTAAGACCTTGTCTCAAAATAAATTAATTTATAAAAATAAACATCAATTTGCACTTGGAGGTGGGTGGGGCATCACAGAAATGCTATATGTGTTTATACCCAAAAAAAAGTGGATAGAAAGACACCCAGAAAGCCCTGACTCGCTGCCTTATGCACTGCTGCTTGAATTTGTATAACATTTTACTTTTTTGATTAATGAAATTCATAAGAATTTTTAAAAATACATCTATTCTATCCATCCTTGACCCCTGTCAAAAAGGAACCACTGGCCAGGCACGGTGGCTCACACCTGTAATCCCAGCACTTTGGTAGGCCGACATGGGCAGATCACTTGAGGTCAGAAGTTTGAGACCAGCCTGGCCAACATGGTGAAAACCCGTCTCTACTAATAACATAAAAATTAGCCAGGCATGGTATAAAAAATTAGCTGGGCATGGTGAGCACCCATAATCCCAGCTACTTGGGAGGCTGAGGCAGGAGAATCACTTGAACCCAGGAAGTAGAGGTTACAGTGAGCTGAGATCACACCACTGCAATCCACCCTGGGTGACAGAGACTCTGTCTCAAAAAAAAAGGAAGAAGAAAGAAGAAAGAAAGAAGAAGAAAGAAAAAGAAAGAAAGAAAGAAAGAAAGAAAGAAAGAAAGAAAGAAAGAAAGAAAGAAAGAAAGAA
>NW_022437172.1:201004-204582 GCF_009761245.1 Sapajus apella | reverse complement strand
GAAAGAAAGAAAGAAAGAAAGAAAGAAAGAAAGAAAGAAAGAAAGAAGAAAGAAGAAAGAAAGAAGAAGAAGAAGAAGAAACAAAGAAGAAGAAGGGAAGAAAGAAGAAAGGAGAAGGAGAAGGAGAAGAAGAAGAAGAAGGAGAAGAAGAAGGGGAAGAAGAAGAAGAAAGGAACTATGGACTGACTGCTGGTTTCTGGATGGACGTGCAGAGTGCCCACTGTGATCCCTCAAAGCCTGGCACTCCTGACGTGTCTGGCCTGTGGGGGGGGGGTTGGGGAACCCCTTCCTTCCTCCCCCTGCAGGCCTCAGGCTAGGCCTGCCTTCATGTATCAAAGCGCAGCAAGAGTCCAGCCCCACTGGCCCTGCCCCAGTTCTCCCTTCTGCCCCCCAACCCCAGCCCCCCACAACTCACAAGTCCAGAGAGTTGTCTCATCTCCTGGAATTCTCACCCATTTCCAAGACCACTTCCTTAGGGTGATGTTTCTTGGACTTTCAACATCTAAGTTCTCGAACAGTTTTCAGGAGTGCAGCGGGCACTCAGGGATGGCACTGGGAGGCCGGATGGGAAAGGGCACAGCCACCTCCTCACACCCCCTTCCTCCTCGCACCTCAGCCGTCCTGTGCAGTGGCCACTGATCTAGCTGCTCCCAGGCTGCAGGCTCCTTGGTGGGATAACCATGCTGGGGACAGCTTGGTTCCCATGGCCAGGATAACCCTGGCTGCCGGAACCACCTTCATTGTCACTGCCTGGACTTGGTCCTGGCCCTTGGGCCTTCCATAAACCAGCGAGGCCTGTAAATGCCCCTTTGTGACTCAGCCCTGCAGGCTTGGAACCCCAATGGCTCCTGAGACACCAGCTGACCCTCTCCCATCCACTCTCACCACTGGTTGCCCCACCCTGGCCACAGCAGCACGCAGACCCTGGGTACTGACTGCCCCAAGGGACAGAAGGCAGCCCTGCTTATCCACACAGCCAGCAGGCGCTTGGGAGGATTTGCCCTGGGAGGGAGGGAGGTGGGGGTCACAGGGCTGGAGGCTGGGGTGCGCCGGGCTCATGGGCTCTGCCTCCTCCGCTTCCTCTGCAGCCCTCACTGTCCTCCCGCCAGAGCCCTTTTGTTCTGGGCATTTCTCACAGCCTGTGCCACTCCCGATCAAAGGGCCTCCTCACTTACTTGCCAAGTTCCAGCTGTCTCTCAGCCCCCTCACAGCCACCTCCCACCCCTCACCCTCACCGCCTGGGGCCTCCGGGGACTCAGGGAGGGCTTCTCCACAGCCATCCCCACCTCACGGTGCATCGCCTTCCAAGGCTATGTCTCAGTTTAGCCAGAATTTAGAAATGTCAGACTTCTAAGAATGAATATGTTAAACAGTTTATAAATAACACAATCCCCATGGGAATGCGGGGGAAAAGCCTGCCACGTGAGAATGGTCTCTGATACCCTGAGACGCTCCCTGTGGCTGTGAACCTGAACCTGGGGACCACTGTGCAGTCACACCCTCTCCGCCAAGGCCAGCAGCTATGATGGTCAAAGCAGCCCTATGCTCCTGGAAGGTTCCAGGGTAGCCATGACCCTTACCTGTTTCCATCTCATCTCTGAGAGGGAGGTGGTGACAATACCTTCCACATCCTAGGGTGGTGGCAAGAGAATTGCAGGTGACAGTGCAGGCAGAGCCTGGGAGAGTTTCTCACACATGTAGCATATTGGCTGAGATGCATCTGACTGTCTAAGCTGGCAAAGCTCTCCTCAGCCACCCACCCTACACAGCCACCCAACACTGCAGCAAGCCTGATGTCCCGAGTTTCCCTCCTGTGCAGTCTCACCACCCAGCAGCTGGGACATGGGCCCCAGCTCTTGCCTACATGCTCCCAAGGTGTCCCACCAAACCCTCCAAGGTCAGCCCTCTCCCAACCCGGGGGATCCCCCTGACTCCTGGTCTCCCTGCCCAGCACACATTGCACACGCCTAGGGGATACAGGAGAGTACCAGCCCGCCCTTGCCTGCACCTGGCATCACTGCCCTGCCCCTGAGCTCAGTCCCCCTCACTCATCCAGTGGTCCCTCTCCACCGAGACACAGGAAGTCAGGGTCACACTGGCTCTCCAGGCCTTCGCACACAGCAGGGGCTTGATAAATGAATCAATGCTCTTTATTCCTGAGGCAGTGTTTCTCAAGGTATGACCAATCGATTATCTCCAAACTTACCAGAGCCCTGAAATGGTTAAATCGTTGCCAAAAGCACCAACTCTGCTGGGAAAATTTGACACTCTCAGAATCCTGCTCAGCCACTGAAGCAATTTAAGATGGTCAGATCCAGGCTGGGCATGGTGGCTCATGCCTGTAATCCCAGTGCTTTGGGAGGCCGAAGCAGGTGGATCACCTGAGGTCAGGAGTTCAAGACCAGCCTGGCCAACATGGTGAAACCCTGTCTCTATAAAAATACAAAAATTAGCTGGGCGTAGTGGCGGGCACCTGTAATCCCAGCTACTAGGGAGGCTGAGGCAGAAGAATCACTTGAACCTGGGAGGTGGAGGTTGTGTTGAGCCAAGATCATGCCATTGCACTCCAGAGACTCCATCTCAAAAAAAAAAAAAAAGATGGTGCAGTCCTTCTCCACCCCATGAGTTCCAGAAGAGCATGATGCTACGCATCCAGACGATACCCAAACAGCAGCCCGCTCCTACTTCCTTGTTTGCAATCGTCTGTTTAAAAGCCACTGCGATATCCTGTATTTAACTAGGCAAACCCTTATGGAAGCTCTATCAAGCCTAGACGGCTTTATACTCTCCACTCCCCACCAAAGTAAATGGTGAGAAGGTTACTCAATCCTGTTATTTCACTGAGTTCCAGTATTTTCTGACATGCCTGGATGACTCATCCGCCAATCATTCTTACCCACAAACACCAACTTTCCCACATCCCTGGGTCTGCAGCACACATACAGCGGGAGAGGCAGAGACATCACATTGCTCCCAAGCGCTGCGTTCCACATGAGAGGCCTCCAGCCGGGCACCCACAGGCACACGTTCAAAGTGAATTAAAAATAACGTGGTCTGTAAACAGATGACTGGGTAAAGGAAATGTGGTACATATACACAGTGGTGTACTATTCCACCATAAAAAAGAATGGGATCCTGTCATCTGCAACTACATGGATGGACCTGGAGAGCATTATGTGAAGTGAAATAAGCCAGGCACACAAAGAAAATACCCCACATTCACAGTTGCTTGTGGGATCTAAAAATCAAAGCAATTGAACTCGTGGGGATAGAGAATACAAGAATGGTTAACAGAGCCTGGGAAGGGGGTAGAGGGAGGAAGGTGGGATGATTAATGGGCACAAAAAAATAGTTTAAAAAATGAATAAGGCCAGGCACAGTGGCTCACACCTATAATCGCAGCACTTTGGGAAGCCGAAGCAGGTGGATCACCTGAGGTCAGGAGTTCGAGATCAGCCTGGCCAACATGGTGAAACTTCATCTCTACTAAACATACAAAAATTAGCTGGCTGTGGTGGCAGGCACCTGTAATCCCAGCTACTGGCAAGGCTGAGGTAGGAGAATCCGTTGAACCCAGG